>NW_018165364.1:13415-17568 GCF_001263595.1 Phalaenopsis equestris
CTTCTCATGAATTCTGAGTAATCCTTCTCCCTACTTTGACTACTTTGAGATTTAGTTTTGTGAAATATTGATTTTGTTTTATATGATTTTAAATGTCAATAATTTGTGATGATTCAAACTCTGATCATTATTTAATTTTGATCTGATCAATTGAAATGTTAAAATGTGTTGAGAAACATATGTTTTGAAAGGACTATAATTTCTACAACATGGGGAGAATAACATTTGATTTCATGGGAGAGTATGTCATCCATGGAGTTGAGTGCAAATAAATAGGGAAATATACTTTGTTGGATGCAAAATTGGAGGTTTTAAGGTGACCGATTAAAATCCTAAATTTAGTCCATTTGATTGGAAACTAATGTGAGATCGTTAGCCCTCAGTTTAGGGAGTAGTGAGAGCTTTAGAGTGGCAGCGCGATATCCTCTCAGCCCAACCACGGAATTAGGGACCAAACTCTGGATTGGTCAATGTTCTTTATAGCACTTGGAAGAGGGAAAAGAATAGGATTGCTCCTATTTGGCACAAAATAATTTTTATATGTTTTTAAATGATTTTAATTTCTTCACAATCCATATACTCATTATAAAGGGGAAGGAGGCTTTCTTAAATTTGAACTCTTCGTCAGAAAACTTTATTTAGTCTTAGTAAATTTAATTTTAAAGTTTAGTAAATAGTTTAGTAAACTTAGTTCTTTTAGTTACATTTCTATTAGCATTCATTAAACCCATTTTAATTTGTCTTTCTTAATTTAATTTTTATATTTTGAATATTGTGATTTAAGTTATTATCATAAGAATTTCCATCTTCCAAAACTAAGACTTTATAGTAGTAGACTAGAATTAGCATGATGAATGTCTTACCGCGCTTCTCTATGGGATCGATACAGGGGTTTTTAAAGAAAGCCCTATATTACTTGAAGCGATACGTGCACTTGCCTAGAACTCCTAGTGTGTGAACTATTTTATATATTTTATATAACATTTCTATTTTATACATTAAATACTTAATATAAATTGGGTCAAGATTTTGCCCTTATTTTTTAAAGCTTAATTACTGCGTAATTTTAGGATGGGTCAAGTTTTTGGTATTGTTATCTATGATTTAAATTGACATAAAACACACAGAAAAACAACAGACACTAGGGCACATCAAGTTTTTGGCGCTGTTGTCGGGGAAGCTTCGGTAAGACCTTTAGGAGAATTTTAGTTAAATTTTTAAGACTTGGATTTGGAATTTATAATATTATTATATAGTGTGTTTAGTTATTGTGTGTTTATTTTAAAGAAAAACCAAAATATAAAAAGTATTTTTGATATCAATACTATTAGTTAAATCTTTAGATTTGTATGCATAGTTCAGGAGCTGCAGACCTTGGACTTTACAACTCAGATTTGGAGAGAACTTTTGAGAGAGATTTGAGAAAACTCCATGAATTTAATGTAGAAATGTCACATTAATGATACAATGAATACTCAGATTTGAATTACAATGCTAGTAGCTTTGAAAGAGTAAACCCTAAGAGAGTGACAAATTTTCAAGAAGATATGCTCACAATTTTAATTTCTCAAGTTGCAGATTTTGAGAGAAAGTTGGATCAATACATAGAAAGATATTCTGAAGGAACCCCAATTATTGAGAAAAATTCATTTGGACAATGGATTGAAACTGGACATGAGATACATAATTCTTATTCCAATTATTACAATCCAGATTGGTAAAATCATTTAAATTTTAACAGGAATAATAATTTTGGAGAAGAAGACCAATTTTTGGAAGATAATCAATTTAATTCATTTGAGTTTTAACAGGAATAATAATTTTGGAGGTGAATACCAATTTTGGGAAGATAATCAATTTAATTGGACATGTAGTTGGAATAATCATGGCTATTATAATGATGAACTTTCTTTTCCTCATAACTTTGACTTCAACCCCAAGACTAATGAGAATGATTTATTAAAAGATGTTATTCAAATAGAGTGTGAGTTAGAGTGTCAAGGGATCATAATAAGGAATATGGAAAACCAACTAGGACAGATTATTAACTCAATTAATAATCATCCTCAATTTAACTCCAACCCACAAGATGAGGAAAAGGAATTGATGTTACAAGAGGTTGTGATTCAAATGAAAAGTGAGCTGGAAATTCAAGAGGTCGCAATAAGGAATACAAAAAACTAACTGGGATACAGAAAACTAACTGGGGCAAATTATTAATGCAATTAACTGGTACCCCCCAGAGGTTTTACCTATTGTCCCTGAGATAAAACTTAAGGAGATGAATGATTAACAATTTAAAATTATCGAACTAATATTTAGAAGAGAATTCGAGGATATGTTTCAAAAGAACTTTAAGCTGAGAGATGAGGATAAGGAGATTGAAAGACCAATGAAAAAAATTCATAAGGAATTAGAAAAACTTATTTCCTCAACTAAGATAAATATAGAAAGACCACGTCTATCATTTACTCAATACCAAGGGGAAGAATTGAAAGACAACCTTGAACAAAAGAGTAACCTAGAAGAATTTGATCCAGAATTTCAATGAAAGACTACCTTGAACAAAAGAGTAACCTAGAAGAATTTGATCCGGAATTTCAATATTTATAAAGATCCATTTCTTATAAAATTTAAAGATGATATTAATATGAAAATTGAGAAAACTACTCGAAAAATATTGGATCTAGAAATATAAATATGAGGAACAAGGATATGAATCAATCTAAAAAGAAAGAGCTGAAAGAAAAATTTTAATTTGAGGACTTTGTAGGAATCCCTGGATCTGGAAAAGATTGGGTGATTGATCAAGGATTACTTAAATGTAATTTTGATCTAAATGGAATCATTTGTCAGGCTGATGACGTTAAACAAATCATTTCATGGGAGACAACTCATAGTTATCAGTATGTTTTGATTTAGTGTGCTTGAGAGTTATGATTGTTAGTATTGTATTGTGTTTGCTTTAGTGTGGATTGATTAATTTGATTGATGATTGGTAGATGTTTGGATTGTTAGTAGTTTGATTTGATTTCTGTGTCATGAGGGAGCTGATTCCTTAACTTCTTATTATGGCTAAACTTATATGTTCTCTTGTAGTAGTTGGATTGACGAGTTAACTACGACTCGGGTCTCACTCGGACTTACATTTTACAAGAGATATCATTGATTTGAATAGCAAAGATTTGAATAGCGACAATTCCATCTCAGTTTTATTACTTCTTTTATGTGACTTTGTTTCATTTGATAGGAGTACCTAACCTATTTGATCAGTAACATGAGGATGAACTTACACTATCATTATAACTATTAGAGGTGCTTAATTAATGGATATGTTGATGTCTGGTGTTGGTTCTCGAGAACCAATATATCAGGGATAATCTTATCTTTAGGATTAAAATCTATAAAATCATTTATAAGTACCCAATATATATGTGTAGTGATTCCATTAGAAATTGGAAGTAAGTTAGTGAGATGCAATGAGTTAAAGGAAGAATTAACCTCATTTATCATATGTGTTTGTGTTTGTGTTACAATAATATAAAGATTAGGAGAACACACACACACGATATATATATATATATATATATATATTCCCGTGCCAATACCTTTTCTGCTTGTTAGACCTTTCTTTCCATTTCATCGAGCATGTTTTAGTTTAGAATAACTTTCTATTGCATATTGTTTTGTCCTGATGAATACTTATAGATGTTTGTGATCGATAGAATTTCTTAACTGTTTTTCTTCCTACTTATATTTTCTATCTTGAATGCTATACATGTTAAAAATCAAGTTTGATGGTAGGAAGAAAAATAAATTTTAAAGTTAGCATACTTCCTTTTATTTTAATATTATTGCAAACATGTTTTAGGCTATATTTACTTTCTCGTGTAATCATTCTATCATGATTATGCATATATATGAATTTTATAGGATGTTTTAGTAGTTAGTAAATTTAACTTTTACTTTTTCTTCCTACTAAATTTTATGGAATTACATGTAAAATAATTTAAAATACAAGTTTGGGAGAAAAGATAATTTTCTTTTAAAAAGAAGTAAACTAAATTTTATTTGTCCTCAATTAACTATATTTTTAAAATTAATTTAACATGACCTGGATATTAGAGTTTAACTTTAAATGACTATATTTATG
>NW_018165364.1:17946-62778 GCF_001263595.1 Phalaenopsis equestris
TTTAAAGTAAGGGAAATTGTATTTTTGAAGTGTTAAGAATTTTAGAGTTTCATGTAAGAAGAAAAGAATGAAACTTTATGAAAAATCATAAACTAATATGAATTTATAAAGTGAAGAAATGTAAGGAGTTTTGAATTTAAAAGAGGATAGTGAAGTTCAAAATTATTAAAGGCTATCCAAATATAATAATCCTCATTTGAAAAAGAAAAAAAAGAAAAGAAAAGAAAGGATTGAAAAGATCCTTAAAAAAAAAGAGAAGAAAAGAAAAAAAATAAAAGAATAGAATAGAAAAAGGAGTGAGGAGAAGCTTGAGGAAATGCCTAATCAAAAATTTGCTTCACTTGAATCAACTTAAGGAAAAGGCTTTATTACATTTTCTAAACTTGTATTGGAATATTAGTAGCATTACTACTAAAGTTTTCATGAAGTTCTTTTTCATATGAATGTTCTAAGCATTCTTGATATAGCAAATTGCAATTCTTCTTGAAATGAATAGAGATTCAGAAATCTTAAATTTGTTTACTAAGTACTCTTAGAATTAGAGTTTTAATCTAAGTTTTTAAAGATTTTTCTTAAATTTTACTATTTTATTCATTAAACTAAAGTATAGAAATTTATAAGTTAATCTCTATCCTAAGTCATATTTTTATTTAGTAAAAGGGTTAATTGTGGACAAGCAATTGTGATTTAGTTGAGTATCTGATACGCATAAAAAATGACTATTTTTTCATATATATTTTATGCTCAATTTTAGTGATTTTTAATGATATTACAATTTAAAGGAAGGTATTTTGCATATTTTTGGTTTCAGGTACAAGAAATGGAATTTTGAAGAAAATGAAGCAAAAATGGTGCAATTTGGAGTAAAAACGAGCAAGAAAGAAAATTCAAACTTGACACATTTTAATATATCTTTCTATGCTTAATCAAATTTACATTTCTCGCATGTTTTTGAATAAAATTACACTTTAAAGAAAGGTTATTTTCATACTTATTTTGAAGGTATATCTGTTAGGAGAGAAACACAACTGAAATGGGGTGAAATAGAGCTGAAACAGAGTCAGACGGATCAAAATAATGGAGCTGTTGCAGGGTGGTGCATGATGCGCCAAAATACAAAGAACTGGCGCATGATGGACCGATTTGCCAGAGATGACTTTTAACGGATTAAGGCAGTTCAGGACGAGTTTTTGTGCAAATTTTCTAAGGGACACTTATTCTAAACACCCCTTGGAGTGATTCAATGCGCCTAGACACTTTGGATGGTTTTTTTATAAAGGAAAATATCTCTTGGATCAATGGGCATGTATTTTGAATTCAAATGAGTTGACTTTTGGAGGGAATTCTGAATTCTTTTTGGAGGAAGTCAACCTTTTATAAAAGAGAGGGAAGTCTAGGGCTTGAAGAGGAGTATAGGTGTGTGTGAGTGTGTGTGTATGTGAGTGGTGTGAGAGTGAGAGGAAGGGCTTGGGGATTTTCTTCAAGGATTGTAAGAGGAGAGGGAAGACGATAGATTTCTTTCTCATTACATTTCTAAGAGAGAATTGAGAGTACTTGTAAAGAAAGAAAGACTTGAAGAGAACTTCTAGGAATTTACTTGGGAATGATTGTAAGATAAGTTGTGTCTTTTATTTCTTTTGTATTGTAAACTTATTTTTATTAATGAAATCTATTTTTTGTCGTATCCTTCTCATGAATTCTGAGCAGTTTTTTTTATCTTTCTCTCTACTTTGAGATTTCATTTTAATATTTTTGGTTTCAGGTACAAGAAATGAAATTTTGAAGTAAATAAAGCAAAAATGGTGTAATTTAAATGGTGCAATTTGGAGTAAAAACGAGCAAGAAAGAAAATTCAAACTTGACACATTTTAATATATCTTTCTATGCTTAATCAAATTTACATTTCTCACATGTTTTTGAATAAAATTACACTTTAAAGAAAGGTTATTTTCATACTTATTTTGAAGTTATATCTGTTAGGAGAGAAACACAACTGAAATGGGGCGAAATAGAGCTGAAACAGAGTCAGACGGAGCAAAATAATGGAACTGTTGCAGGGTGGTGTATGATGCGCCAAAATACAAAGAACTGGCACATGATGGACCGATTTGGCGCCATATGCGCCGGAGATGACTTTTAACGGATTAAGGCGGTTCGGGACGAGTTTTTGTGCAAATTTTCTAAGGGAAACTTATTCTAAACACCCCTTGGAGTGATTCAATGCATCTAGACACTTTGGATGGTTCTTTTATAAAGGGGGCAAATTTTCAAAGGGGAACTTGCTCTAAACACCTCATAGAGTGATTCAATGCATCTAGACACTTTGGAAGGTTCTTTTATGAAGGGAAATATCTCTTGGATCAATGGGCATGTATTTTGAATTCAAATGAGTTGACTTTTGGAGGGAATTCTGAATTCTTTTTGGAGGAAGTCAACCTTTTATAAAAGAGAGGGAAGTCTAGGGCTTGAAGAGGAGTATAGGTGTGTGTGAGTGTGTGTGTATGTGAGTGGTGTGAGAGTGAGAGGAAGGGCTTGGGGATTTTCTTCAAGGATTTTAAGAGGAGAGGGAAGGTGATAGATTTCTTTCTCATTACATTTCTAAGAGAGAATTGAGAGTACTTGTAAAGAAAGAAAGACTTGAAGAGAACTTCTAGGAATTTACTTGGGAATGACTGTAAGATAAGTTGTGTCTTTTATTTCTTTTGTATTGTAAACTTATTTTTATTAATGAAATCTGTGTTTTGTCGTATCCTTCTCATGAATTCTGAGTAGTCTTTTTTATCTTTCTCCCTACTTTGAGATTTCATTTTGTGAATAATTGATTTTGTTTTATACAGTTTTAAATGTCAATATTTTGTGGTGATTCAAACTTCGACCTTCATTTACTTTTCGATCTGATCAATTGAAATGTTAAAATGTATTTAGAAACATATGTTCCGAAAGGGCTATGATTTCTACAACATTAGGAGAATAACATTTGATTTCATGCGAGAGTATGTCATATATGGAATTGAGTGCAAAAAAATAGGGAAATATATTTTTTTGGATGCAAAATTGGAGATTTTAAGGTGACAGATTAAAATCCTCAATTTACTTCAATTGATTGGAAACTAATATGAGATTGTTAGCCCTCAGATGAGAGAGTAGTGAGAGCTCTGGAGTGGCAGCCGGTATATTCCCAGCCTAACCACGAAATTAGGGACCAAAGTCTGGATTAGTCAATGTTATTTATAGCACTCGAAAGAGGGTAAAGAATATGCGCTCCTATTTGGCACAAAATAATTTTTATATGTTTTTAAATGATTTTAATTTCTTCACAATCCATATACTTATTATAAAGGGGAATGAGGCTTTCTTAAATTTGAACCCTTTGTCAGAAAACTTTGTTTAGTCTTAGTAAATTTAATTTTATAGTTTAGAAAATAGTTTAGTAAACTTAGTTCTTTCAGTTACATTTCTATTAGCATTCTTTAAACCCATTTTAATTTGTCTTTCTTACTTCAATTTTTATATTTTGAATACTGTGATTTAAGTTATTATCATAAGAATTTCCATCTTCCAAAACTAAAACCTTATATTAGTAAACTAGAATTTACCCGAGGGATGTCTTACTGTGCTTCTATATGGGATCGATACTGGGGTTTTTAAAGAAAGCCCCATATTACTTGAAGTGATGTGTACACTTGCGTAAAACTCCTAGTGTGTGAACTATTTTATATATTTTATATAACATTTCTATTTTGTACATTAAATACTTAATATAAATTGGGTCAAGATTTTGGTCATATTTTTGAAAGCTAAATTACTGCATAATTTCAGGACGGGTCAAGTTTTTGGCATTGTTATATTGTTACCGAGGATTTAAATTGACATAAAACACGCAGAAAAACGACAGACACTAGGGGCACATCTTATGCTCATTAAGAGTTATTACAAGCCACATACACTGTGGCCACAAAAAAAAAATGAGGTGAGCACAGAATTTGATGGTGAAGGAATGTTAAAATAGAAGGGTTGAGGATATTAACATGCTTGGAGAGAAGTGTGGAAGGTAGATCAACGCGTAAATAACATGAATCAAGTGCTTGATAATGAAATAATGAGGACGACTATGAGCAACATTGGATGTTAAAAAGTTCAACAAATTGGGTAGTTTGTAGATGCATTGAATTATTAACTTAATTCTTTAATTATTTCATTTTTTTGCTCGTAGACATTTAATTGATTTTTTTAAACTAATTTTTTGATAATTAAATGTAGTGTTAGATGATTGTTCTTGGTAATGTAGTAATTCCATAATTATGTTTGATTGTAAAGACTTTTGTTATCTATTTTTAAGTGTCGTATTGCAAGAGATTCTTTAAAATCTTGTATAATATGCAACATTGTAATTGAACTTAGCATTTGCTTGAATCTGTCAAATGCACCACTTTTAATAATTTGATTGTTAAAAGACAATAATAGACATGCTAAGCAATTTTGTATCTATTTTATAAATACACTTATGAAAGAATAGTATGATTTCAAAAGTAGTATTTGTTCTTCATTTGTTATGCCTGATTCTTTTCATTCATATAAGAATCATTAAGTATTATGAGCTATTTAACTATTCTAATTGAGCAACATATAGTAAACAAATAGTTTTTTAGCTTCTTAGCTGGTTTCATATGTTACAAGAGATGTTATGCCTTTTTTATAAGATCAATACCTATTTAATACAATAACCTTCCATAATAAGAATTAACAAATAAATATATAAGTAGTAAGTTTGAGATTATAACAACTCATACTTCGAAAAACATCAAGATCTGAAGAGAAAAAAGTTTGTTTAGCTGACCAAAATCTTCAATATAGGAAGCAATTATATTCATATCGTAGAATTTTAATTACTAAAAAATACTCCAAGTTATATTCATAAACATACTCTTCTTACATGGTTTAAGCTAGCTAAGATATAAAATGATATTAATCTCTATCATAAGTAAGCATCAACAATAAATTTTTTACAATCTTTGAAGCTATTTGAAGCTGAGAAGGTGAACTCATTTTTTAAATTATGGCAACTTTTTATCAATAATGAGAGCAAACATAAATTTCAGACCTAAAACATCCAAAAAAATCTCTTAACATCAACTGAGAGGAATTGCTAAAACATAAGAAGTTACGAAACTACAAACATTGAATGTAGCAAAGCTTAAAATTAAATGTTTATTCAAAAATGCAAATTAAAATCTCAACAATTTTTTTCATTTAGGATGGAATGACAATGATAAAGGGGTTACTTGTTAAGTTTATGTGCAAGATATATGTTGTTTTGGTTTTAGTAAATTCAAAATCTCAACTATGAATAAGCTATTTTGATGAAATTAAGCATTTAAAAAATAAGTATTATTTAAGGTAACTAAATATCATTCCACAATGCTATTTCATGCCTTATAAATTACTACAAATCATTTCCAAAGGAAGCAAATTCTAGATTGAACCAAAGTTTTGAAGGTCCACTAATGAAACTCCCAATATTGGATTAATCGTCTCCAAAATGTAAGTCATTGAAAAACCACAAGTACAACAGGCAACAAAATTGGCAGTTAAATGTTACGAAGATCACGTTGAAAATCAATGTATTATATTGAATTTCATAGTAGTTGGTTTGGAAAACGTCCCTAAAATCTATCATTTTGTAGACCATAAGGGGCTGTTTGGTAGCCAATTTTTAGCATGAATTTTGCAGGATTTAAGTTAAATCACGCCAAACCGAAATCTATCATTTTGTAGACCATAAGGGGCTGTTTGGCAGCCAATTTTTAGCATGAATTTTGCAGGATTTAAATCACGCCAAACCGGAAAAAATGCCTTCTTAAATCCTGAGCTCCAGTAAATCCCAAAATGACGCTGATTCACGATAATCCATGATTTATACTAAATACTGAAATCTGAGGACGAGCGAACAGGAAGAATGGCACGAACAAGCTAGGCAAAGCGCAGGTTAATTCATTTCTTTACCGCGCTTCAATTCTGCTGCGAAGAGGGTTGCCGCGCTTCAGTTCTGCGGCGATCTCCCAGTAACCCTTCGACCTAGAGAGAAAAATAATGGCGAAACCGGTGGACAGGGAAGGAGATTGGGATTTCCACCTGCGATCCCTATCCGCAAACGCGAGAGACTCAACCGCTGCTAGTGATCCAGCTTCGGATCCATACATACTCCAATCTGTAAGGCCTTTTTTTTCCTCTCCCAAGTTTTTGTTTCTATAACCTTTCGAGACATTTCATAATGGTATGTTTCCCATGAAGATTAAGAAGATTTACGATATCTGCAAGGAAGCTAAGTCGGAGGATTTAGTAGCCCGCGCTTATCCGCATATCAACAAGCTCTTTCATCGATCGGTGGCCGCCCTCCCTCAGTCTCAGGCCTCTAATGGGCTTCTATTGCTGGTTCTCTCTCTTCCTAACTTTTTTTTTCTTTTTCTTTCTATCTTTTGTACCTGGTAGAAATATCACCCATATCCTTTATCTCGCAATGTTTGATTCGCATTATTCCCATCACATGTTTTTGATTTCTTCCGTGTCGAGGCCTTAGCTTAATACTTAGGGCTTGTTTTTTATTGCCTGATATCCATTTTTTGGTGCTTTGAAGCATTAGTTCTTCTATAAGAGTTCAACAACTGTGTCCGACAATCATCCAAAGAAGCTTTTATTGTTAATTAATAGTCGTATGACGAGTTAGTTTCTCATATATATTTTCCAGACTCTCAGAAGATAAGCTTTGGTTTTATAGTGAGCTTGCAAATGCTGTATCTTATTTGGAATATTATGATAGAATTACTCTGCATCATTTCTGCAGATTGTCTACTTAGATACATGCTACAAAGTGAACGCTTACCAGAGAATTGTTGTACCCTGGCTCACAAGGCGGCACACTTTGGTAATATGGAACATGGATATATTAATCTCAACTCAAATAAGGCTGTTATGTATTTAATAGGAAAAAATTTCACGTACACAAGTAATTATAAGCAAACATGTAAAAATAAGCGTAAAGATAATATTTTATTGCATCCATCAGTCACTATGGGAAGCAAAAGCAGTAATTAAAAATGATTAGAATTTACTAAAAATTAATGTTACAATGGATGAGTTTGACATTCGAAGTCAGTCTCTTATTTATTAAATTATAAATGTTGAGATATGGCACATGCAATATGGAGAAGAAAAGTTGTATGATTTCTAATGTAATAATAGTATAATAAATGTCATATATCAACGTAATGAATAATATTACCTGATATGAATGAAAAATGTCAACTAGTTTAAGTTGCTTTACAATATGTTGACTAATGTTCATGATCATTTGTATAAAAGGCTGTAAGCAATGTATTTCTATACTAATAGAATCATGCACAACCATATCACACATAATTATATATAACCAAAAAAGACTCATTAGTCCTCTATCATATAATTTTCTCATCTATATATTTGCATATATCTGTAGTTGATTTCACTAAGACACTTTGAGAGGTATGCGTCAAATCATGGAAATATAATGGCTCCCAAAAGAGTTGACACTCCGTGGGCTTGCTTGCCCTACTATTAAAATTCAAAAGGGTTTTGCATATTTAACTGGTATTTTGAATCAACATGGCTAGTGTTAGTTTCATAATAAGAATATGATTTATTGTATTTAACAAAAGCAATGTTGTTAGTTGCAGCAGTTAAAATGAAAAAACTGTCTTGTCAGTAAGAATATGATTTATTGTATTTAACAAAAGCAATGTATGAGAATTACTTTTGCTATCATATGCTCATTTCAAATTTAAGTATTTATGCAGCAGTTAAAATGAAAAAACTTATTATCTCACGTGATCATTCCCAACATTAAATAATATCTATTTAAATATGGATAACAAGAACTGAATGCAATAACATGAATGGCAACATACAAAATTTCTAAGATCACAATTACACGCATTAAGGATAAAACCTCAAACAAAGAAGGATAGATTTATCCTTCAATAAATAAATTGTTATTTACTTTAGAGTCAGTGGCACGAAACAATTTTAATTGTGTTCCAACAATCACGTCAAGTGAAATATCAACTTGTGATCTGATACATTAAGGATTGTAAATTTATTTCACAAGCACATATGAGCATTGAAAATCATAGCTAACTAAAATAGGTAAAATGTAATTCATTTAAATTATTTTAAAATCAAACAGAATGAAGTATGATTATTTTGGGATGAAGCCAATATTATTAACTCTAATTTCATAATTTATCCTAATTTTTTTTAAAACAAAACCTAAAATAAGTTTAAGAATACCTAATAATTTGTATTAAGCTATGAGAATTGAAGGGACGAAGATGAATGGGTTACCCAAATGCTCTTTTATGATCAATGATGGTGAACGTAATGGGAGCTTGGGGAGTTAAAGATGATTGTGCCTTCAAGGGCTATAGATAAAAAATGCCTATGAAGAAAAGAGATTGCGATTCACAAATTCTTGGCTAAAGAAGAACAAAAGGATTCATGACATTGGGGTTGAGTTATGGTGGAAAGTTTGTGCAATTAGATCGAGATGCTTGCAGATTGGAATGGCTCTTGATTGAAGTGGGTGACTTGTGCAGCAGTTTTGAGATCGTTACTCAATTGAAGGAGATGATGATGATTGATGGTGCAAGGGGGAGAGAGAGTGGGGGAGGGGGAGAGAGAGGGAGCTTTTGCTTGATAATAGATCTTTCTGTGATTGAGGTAAGGCCTAGGTTACCAATTTTTGTAGAAGAGAAAGGTGATGCTGTTGGGGAAATCATGTTTGGGTTCAGCGCTTACATATTTTTGGGCCGTGTTCGTGTTTAATTGTTATGTAGGGCTGTAAATGAGTCGAGCTTGAGAGAGCTCAAGCTTGGCTTGTGTTCGACTCATTCGAAATTACTCATGTTTGAATTGACTCGTGAATAGTGTGTTCATGTTCGACTCGATTTAAATATTCTTGTTCATGTTCGGCTTAAATTTGGCTCGTCAAAATTAATTCGAAAAAATCAATATAGGGTATTGGATTCGAACCTGCGCCAACTCTGTGCCATAGAATGTGCAAAACCACATGACCATATATAATTTTTTATTTCGAGCTAAAACGAGCCGAACACGAGCGAACAGGGAGTTGTTCGTGTTCAGCTCGTTTAAAATTCGAGCTTAAAAATATTGTTTGTGTTTGGCTCGTTTACTTAACAAATGAGCTGAACACGAACGGTTCGCGAACAACGAGCTTTTTTGACAGCCCTACTAGTATGGTTCAAGTATGTACGATTTTGGGGTTAAGGTATGTATGATTTTGGTTCTTATTGGAATAACTGTTTATTATTGTTTATTTGTGCTCTTTCATTTGTGCGAAATGAATATATCTGTGATAGGGTTGGTGTAGCTCTAATGACGTGTAGCTCTAGAGAGAGTTGTCTTAGATGGCTTGGTCACATTAAACGTCAGCCATTTGATGATCCGATTAGAAGAGTAGATGTTTTAGATTCGACTTACGTTGAAAACGGCAGGCCTAGGATGACTTGGGCATATTGTATTAAAAAATGATCTTAATTTATTAGAATTAAATGAAAATATAACACTAAATAGGATGCAGCGAAGAAAAATGATTCATGTAACCGACCCCACTTAGTGGGATAAAGGTTTTGTTGTTGTTGTTGTATTTGTGCTCTTTCAACTTATGATTCCTGATATCTCTCATGCTTTTATGCAATAAGTTTTTGTCTGTGTTTGGCTTATTCAAAGTACATACTTGATCTTCTCTTGGATGGATGATAGAATAGGTGTACTTGCATATATGTAAAAATAAGATATTTTGCACATATTTATGCTTATGTTGTGCATACAGCGTATCATATCATGTGAGATGATGCCACAGGTATAACTTTTTGTTTCCGCTGTTGTGTTTTTGGATGTTAGTAGTGCTGCTGCAGCAAAGATTTTTTTTGTTCAGTTTTATTTGTATTCTTATTCTTATGCAATAACGTTGCAACTGTGAGCAGCAGCTGAATGGAGTTGTTTTAAATTTCATCTCCGGCTCGCACCCATGTTATTGCAGATGTTCTCTTTCAATGGAAATTGTATCATTTCTTAGAGATTCAGCTTTAATTACATTCATTTCATGTTTTAGAAAAAATAACTCTCATCCCTTTTAATTCATTGATTCTTGATTTTTTAGTCTTTCCCTTTGCAGGCTATCCTTCAATTTTTTCTTGATTTTGGAGAAATGGTTTTACACGATGCTGAACCTAGCTTACGAACCTTTTTTCGCTCCTGTTTAAGCAGGTAAGAAACTTTCAATTGCAAGTTTTAGCAATGTTTTATTCGTTCATTTGAATTTAATTCATGGAAGTCAGGTGGAATGTCCAATAGTTTTTTTAAATTTATGTATAAGTACTTGCAGGCTCCGCATTTTATAATTTTTATTGTAGAAATTGATTGAAGTGCTACTAGTTTTGCAATTCAAATTTCTTTATATGCTATTATAAGGGAACTATGCTTAATCTTTTCAGTGGACTCTCTCTCTCTCTTAAATTCAAATGAAGTCAGGTGAAATGTCCAATAGTTTTTTTAAATTTATGTACAAGTACTTGCAGGCTCCGCATTTTATAATTTTTATTGTAGAAATTGATTGAAGTGCTACTAGTTTTGCAATTCAAATTTCTTTATATGCTACTATAAGGGAACTATGCTTAATCTTTTCAGTGGACTCTCTCTCTCTCTTAAATTCAAATGAAGTCAGGTGAAATGTCCAATAGTTTTTTTAAATTTATGTACAAGTACTTGCAGGCTCCGCATTTTATAATTTTTATTGTAGAAATTGATTGAAGTGCTACTAGTTTAGCAATTCAAATTTCTTTATATGCTACTATAAGGGAACTATGCTTAATCGTTTCAGTGGACTCTCTCTCTCTCTTAAATTCAAATGAAGTCAGGTGAAATGTCTCTCTCTCTCTCTCTCTCTCTCTCTCTCTCTCTCTCTCTCTCTCTCTCTCTCTCTCTCTCTCTCGTGTGCATGTGCACATCTTCTATAACCTCATGTTATGCAGATGTTCACAAAAGCACATAAACTACTGTCGTATCAGTTTTAAAATGAAGAATTCGTTTTATCCCCATTTTTCTCCTTCTATCATCTTTCATAAAATTTGAACCTGTAATGCCATACTCATTAAAATATTGTTGCAAAAAACATTTTTCTCCTACTCATTACAATGTTCTTTACTACAACATTCACTTAAGTTCTCCATATTACCCTGCTGTTTTAATATGCACAAACTCATGCATGATATCATTAATACTAGGAACTCAACTTTTTCATATATCCATTGCAGTTGAGTATAATCAGTTTCCAAGGATAAACTCTAATTTGCGCTCTTTCAAATCATTTAACTTCAATTTTATCACATTGAACCTCTTGTAATGATATTTCCAACTAGAAGTTTGGCTATCCAGTTTAAATGACTATTTTCATAATTTGAACTTACCCTTTGAATGATTGTATATCTATTTTCATAGAGACTGCCCTAGCATAATCAAAAGAGATAGTCTTTTTGAGGTTGTATCTCTCTTTGACCCTTTGGAATATCGCAACTTTGAAGGCTTTCTTAATTTCAAAGGATTCATACTTTTTTGTCTTTGTATATCTGCAGTGATAAGAAGTATTCATGCTTTTGAGCTTCATAAAATCTGTCATAATATTATCTCACGTTTACTTTCATTACATTTTGAATTATTTGTGTTTGCTATACTAACGTAGTTATAACAATATATGAAGAAAATCTAGTAGCACATGCTTTTCAATCAAAAATAGGCTTGCTAAGCTTTTGAGCAATCAAAATTAGCTGATGAAATATTGATGATATCTGATTTTAGCTCCCGACATTAAATATGCAATTCATTGATATCACCACACACCAGCATCAAATCTGTTTAGTCATCTTTGGCTTATGTTTATCATTATCTACATTCCAATATTCGTGACTTTTAGTTCAATGTTTGCTGATTTATATTCTTACCTTGAATTGTTTGGATTCCACTTCATTTCTTCTACATTTTAAATCCAAAGAAGGCTTAAATAGCTAATGATCTGTCCAATGTTTTTAAAAATGTGCTATGAAGCGCGCTTCACAACCAAAGTGAAACGAAGCACGTGACACCCCCTTTGCTTCGCTGAGGGGCGCTTCGAAGCACTGAAGTTAATTTGCATTTTTTTTGCAATTTTTTAATTTTTATTTCTTGCAATAAAATATTAGAAGTTTTTCAAAATTTTAATTCGTAGGACACCCGTCCTTTGGACTTAATTGAAGTCCGATTTCGTGCAATTCATTATCCTCAATATTTGCCTTCAAGTTATGTATTATACCAAATTTTTTTTTCTATTTTATATCAATTTTTAATTCATACTGTATATTTTATAGTTGTCAACGAATGAATTTATACATTGATAATTCTGTATAACCTATTGGCACTTTGATTAATAAAAGCGTTGTTTTGCTCTGCCCTTTATTCTTTGAAGCAAAATTAATGCATTGTGTTTTGATAACACTGGATTTGTCTATCTTGTAATAGTTATTGATTTGTAATTATAAGGATTCTATATGTGCAACGGAGAAGAAAAGACCTTACAAAAATGAGGTCAACAATGTGCAAGATCTTAATTTAATATAAATCATTGAAGAAATCATGACCATTCATTGATAGTAGATCTTATGAAAACTGCATCAAATATGTATCACTTAACTAATAAGCGAATATCTATACATTTATATCATGATAAACAATTTCACATTAATTTATTTTATCTTTTCATGTCTTTATTGATAGGTTTAGAATTAATAATAAGTTTTAAGGTTAAATGAAAGGAAATATATTGCTTTTTATTGCATATATTTAATTTCAATGATTTAAACTACTGTTCTTTTTTGATTTATGGTTATTTATAAATTCATAGGTTTTTGTAATGATAGATGAACTAACCTAAATTTGTTTTATTTTTAAAGCATACTTGTATTACATTAATTAGCCTAAAAGTAATAACAATTTTTGAATTAAAACAAAGGAATATATTTAATTTTTATAACATATATTTAGTTTTAATGATTTAGAATTTTATCATCTCTATTTATACTATTATAATATTTTAAAAAAATATTCTTCATGTGCACTTGGGACATTTGCATTTTTACTACTTTGTATGAGGCAGGGAGTAACGCCTTGTATTTGGAATGAATTAATAAATGAAGATTTTGATTAGATTAGCTAACTTTCTCTCCCCTCTTAGGAATCTACTGTCTCCCTCTCCTTTCTTCTGTTTCTTCACTTCATCCCCATCTCTGTACCTGTCTATGCCATAATTCCCCTCTTCCTTTTCTCATTATTTATCATGGCTATTTGACTTGTTTCTGTAATTATTTCTGGCTCGTTGATGACTTTCCTTTTCTTGTTATTTTGGTCGCCACATAATTTTCTAGGTCTCATATTAGATTTATATCACAAACTCCAGACCCTAAGATGTTCCATATTGTAATACCATTTGTAAAAAGGGCATTTATACTTATGCACACTCTCAGAATTATCTTATTAAGAACTTAGTCCTACTTTATCTAGACTATGTTGTTCTAAGATTTGGTATTTTTTTCTGTAGCAATTCCTGGTGAATTCCCATTTTAAGCTCTTCTTGCAGAAATAGAAGATGATATTTAATTTTTTTTTGCCACTTGAATAATTTATTTGCTTTGTGGTTTGCAGAGAATTTGCAGATCCTCGTGTTGCAGAAGCCACTCTCGACTTCCTTAACCTAAACAAAATAAAGCTTATAAATGCGTATCCTACTTTGCTAGCACAGGTATATAGGCTTTTGTTAGAGTAATCTGTTAAATGTTGATCTCGGGAAAGAGCAAAATATATATTTTCAGTGAAATAGGGCTGATGTAGCTTTTAGTTTAAGCTGATGGCAAATAACTTGAATGAGGCTGCTGCAGACGTGAGTCTTTTCTGAAGTTTGACCTGCATTATGTACTTGGTTTCTATTATTTATTTAGTTGCTCTTCATTTTAAAAAAGCCTACTAAATTTTGTGGCACGAAAGACTAGCTTTTAGGGAAATGGGAAAATTGCTGTGATGCGAAGTTATAAAACTACATTTGTCTTAAATATTTCTGTTTGATTTAAATGGCACTGAATTTATTTTAATTTCTTACTTTAGCGCTTTTTTTTTTGCAGTTTTTCCCTTTGCTATTGAAGTTGATAGCATGGAATGGTGAGAAGTATGTTCTGCACATTTTAGGCGGTTTAGGCTGCTAAACTATTTGGATTGGGCAATAAGTTGATTATTATTGACTACTCATATTTCTACCATGGAAAATTCAATTTTGCATTTGTAACCATCCTAAGTTGTAATCCCAACTCTATTTGCAGCTTCTTTGATCTTCCAAGCTGGCTTCTACAAGCAATAGCTCTTCTTAATACTGAGTTTCTTTTTTAATTTCCAGATTTGAAGAAAAGTTTCAGTCAATTTTACCAGCAATGATGTCAAATGGATCATTTCTTCCTCTTTTTCCATCACTTATAGACTTACCAAGTATGTTTCATGCCTTTCTGTTTCTCACACCATCAAAATTATAAAATGGTGTTTCATATCCTTGAGGAATCAATACGGTAGTTTTCTTTTTTTTTTTTTTTTTTTGATCCCCTAAACAAACTGTGCCACTGCTGATTTTAAGTGTGTATAACTTTTTGTAAGTTCATGCTAGGCAAGGATATTAGCTGGTTGGTGCTCCAGGTTACTATTGCAGATGCAGATATTGTGATTGATAGCATAATTTTCTTATGTGCTTTTGGATCTCTAAATCTTCACTATTGATCAAGTCCTTCAATGAGGTCCTTGACAACTAGGGCTCTAAATGCGCCGATCTTGAGCGAGCCCAACACTTATTCGTGTTTGACTTGTTTGAAATCTTTAATTCTAATTAGGCTCATGTTCAAAATTTGCCGTGAGTAGCATATTCGTGTTCGAGGCTCGTGTTCGAAATGAATCGTGAATAATATGTTTGTGTTTGGTTCCATTCAAATTCGCTTGATAGACTTCATGAGAGGAATATAATTTATGAAATGAGGTATACTAAGAGATGAATTATTGAACTTTTCATTAAGTTGGGAAATTTTCAATATGAAGATGAATTTGAGTGAAGAATCTAAGGGTTTCATCAAAAGTGACATCCATTGAAATGATGAACCTTTTTTGGGATGGATGATAACACTTATATAATTTTAGTGTGGATAAAATATCTGATGAATACACACTTGAGAGCTATTGGATCAAATTTTTCTATATTGCTTATGGATAAGAATATAGCAATGTATCCAAAATTTTTTGCATGAATTTTTGAGAAGTTATTTATAAAAAAATTCTATCAAATAATTAAGTGGACTTTTAAAATTAGTTACTCTACAAGTTATTCCATTAATTAAATATGCATCTCTATCAAAATAACTTCTCCCTAATACTGTATTGATATTTGATTGTGGAAGAAAAGTGCTCTGATCACCACTAAAATATGCAAATTTTTTCTTTCTGTGACTCTATTTTGTTGGGGAGTGTTAGGGCAGGAAGATTGATGGATAATACCATCTCTTTTGAAAAAGTATACTAATATGTGGTTAAAATAATCACGAACATTATTAGTTTGAAAAAAATTAATAAGGGTTAAGTTAATTTTTTATCATTTATTTTTTTATCATGACAGTAAATAAATGGAGTATAGTGCTAACATTGAATTTTTGTTTAATTAATCACGACTATGTCATTGTAGTGTAATTATTAATAAACACGACAAAACCATTAACTCCATAGATGTTGGAGATTTTAGAGTGTCCCCGGATATCATAATTAATCAATACAAAAGGGCTGCATCTAGAGTTACTTGAAGAAAGGAAACACGATAATGCTCAACAATTCCACTAGTTTCAGTGGGAGAGTATTCAATATTTGTATTTATGAAATGTGAAGGAAATATATACCGAAGATTTTTAACCTAGGGATGTCATAATCTATAATGATGGTCCGGATGATGTTGATGGTGTGAGAAATGGAGTATGATAACTGATTTCGATTTTCAAAAAGGTATAACCCATTATTTTTTCTAGCGTGTGCAATCATCTTTCTTGCAGTGAGATCATGAAAAACACATTAATAAGTAAAAAAATACTTTGTAGTTGTGTTATTTGATAAATTTGTGGATAGATAAAATGTTAGTATATTGTGTGAGATATGAAATGTATTATTGAGGGTTAATTTGGGAGAAATTACTATGTTTTCTTGTCCCGCAATAGTTGTTAAAGATTCATCTTCAATTTATATTTTTTATTATTGGGATAGGATTTGTAAATTTGAAATTTATATTACTGGGACAGAGGTTGTAAGTTTAAAGTATATTGACGAGATTTGTTTTGTGATAAGTGGCATAGAATCTAGGATTCAAGAAGAAAAAAACTTTTAGATGCACTAAGAGCATAAGCATTATAAATCATATCATACTAAGCAAGTGAGCAAGATTCTGATGGCTTTTTCAAGGAATTGAAAAAAATTGTTAATCTGTTTATTTTATTTGAATTAAATCCTAGATCCACGAGGCAGGGTTGGTTTTTTTAACTTTCATTAACTATATTCTTCGAGTTTTTCATAAAATTTCTACTATTTCTTTTGTTCTTTCTTTTTGCACTAGTTGCATTATAGATTGCATCTGAAAGAAGATTTTTTTCCTTCTTTTATGGCAAGTTTTGTGACATTACCTTGCCTTGAAATTTTTAAGTCGTCATGATGGAAATCTTGACGGCTGAACTATTAATCATCATTCTTTTTTTCTTCTTCAGCTCGCACGAGAGAGAATATTTCATTTAGATGAAGAAGATTTTCTCTATTTAGGATTTGAGTTCATATTTTGTCAAATTCATAATCGTGTCATGTCAAAAACTCGAAGATTCTCTCACTTTATGATTTTTTTTAAGGATCAGTACATCCGCACAGCAGAACATCTTCAGATTTTTGTAGTAGTCCAACTCTATCCAGTAAATTTTTATAGTGTTTTAATTTTTCAATGACAAGAATGTTATTTTGTTTGGTAGTATATTTGTTTTCGTTGGTTAGTAATTCCATTAGTGCCTGGATCAAGGACCAATAGCTTAAATGGAAATGGATTGAAAAATGGTAGTGAAGCTTACATGCACACTTGCATCTTTGCGAATTATTGCAATGTAAAAGATTAGTGACTTAGTTCGATGGAGAATCCAATATTAATCCAAATTTTGTAAACGGCAATCACAAGGAAAGTTTAGCAAGCTTGGTGAATTATCCAAATTCCCAAGATAAATATTCTTTCATTGCTCTTTACTACCTATAAAGGTGATCTCTTTTTGAGAGCTTCACTTGAAGCTAGGCTCCAAGTTGTGGTTATAATATCAATTCAAGCAATTATTAAATCTGCTAAATTGGAAGAAGGTTGATTGTCTGTGGATTTGAAATGTGAAATTTAAAAAGATAAATTATAACTGATAGCTAATTAGGAACCTTTGATTTTTTTTTAACGACATTGTTGGTAGTTTTCATTTCAAGTTTTCTCAAAATCTGTCATCGACGCTAGGCAATTCTGGGCACAATGCTTGATCTTAGCTTTCCCACAAAATTATAGAAAGTTCTCATAATAGAAACACAAAAAAACACCCAACAATTTCACGATAAACTTCCACCTAGAATTTATAAGGACAAAGGGCACTTAAAAAGGTCCTAAAGCATGTGCGCAAAGTACAAACTAGAGCTTACAGAAACTTCAACCATCAAATTCACACATGCCTGTCTTGTCAGTTGCCGGCACACTCCTGCTTCACATGTCTATTTGCATGCTTTTGTGCACGTCTCTTGAGAAGCTCACACACTTGCGCAGATCATTTGATTTATACACATTTCCTCCTTATCAGCTGCATTCATGCGCACTAGTGCACATCTTTTTGCTTGCACAAACTTCTTTTCAGCAACATGCACGCACATCCACACAAAACACTAAGCTTGCATGAATATGTATTGCACTATGTGAGTGTTGCACTTGTAGATTTGCTTTGATGTGTGATGTGTATGTATACACTCCATCGCTTGCCTTCTAACACATGTCAGTTTCAAATACAATATTATTTGCATAAATCCGCATGCATCAAATAGTGCAAGCATCACGCGATTGCTTTGCCTTTTTGGACTAAGAAAGGATGTGAGGCTATTACTTAGTGCTCAAGTACATGCCTAAGCCTGTAATCAAGCCGAGTATATCTTATATTTGACTTGGTTTGGTCAAATTATAAGTTGTTCATGTTTGATTTGAGATCAGGTCAAGCTTTCACATGTTTGTTCATACCTAGCTCATTTAAACTTATTTATAATCGTAATTTTCTTGTACTTGTTTATGTTAATTGAATGACTACTTAATTGAATAAATGAATGAGCTAAAAATTAAATAAGTAGTTGAATAAATTTCATATTACTATCCGACTACCTCACACCAATTAAATAAGATAATATATAAGTTGCAAGCCATAAAGAAATATTAATAACCCAGTTCACTAAAATAAATAAACAAGGACGAATTGCAATAACATAATATACATAATGACATTAAAGGATTATATTATTAATATGTAATTAATAATTAATCCTAAAATATTATTGATATTAAATTATAAAATACTACTATTAAATATCTAATTAAATAAGTTAAAGTTAATCAAATTTTATTTTAATAATTATCATATATGATACTATCTGTAAGTAGGTTGTAATTGAGCGAAGTCGAGCCGAGTATAACTTGATTGATAATATTTTAAGGACCCATTTGGAGTAGCTTATAATTGCGGGTAGGGTTTTGAAAACGCCGCCGTATCATTTGTTTCGCGCGTTCGGGAAACTTATTGGAAAACACTGTTTCGATTTTGTTAATAGACGGGGCTGCGTGATCGACCCTGCGGCCCGCGACTTGAATTCGCGTCGAGCGAATCTTTACTCCGCTGCCCTTCTTCTGTTCGTTTCTTCCCTTTCCTCCCTCATTGAAATGAGACAACTGTGGTGTCGTAGGTTGAGTGTTTAAGCCACCGCTTTTACCATCTTGTCGCGAAGCTGACCTCTGTTGAGCAATGTCGTCGTTGTCTTCGAAGAGAAGGTTAGAACACATTTGTTTTTTTTACTCATTCGGAAGGTCAGTCACCAGTGTTTGTTTGTTTTCATTTTTTTATCCCTTCAATGTTCTTTGTCCATTGCATATGGCACGAATGCACTATTTGATGGTTATGTGCCTCGCAGATGGTCGATTTCGGGGGGGAAGCAATCCAAATGTAAAAAAAGGGTGTGAAGCTAACAAGATTTGATTGTTAACTGCTCTTCTTTTGCTTCCTTACACATTTCGTAAATTCTTTTAGTTTCCCAATTTAATTTGGTTTAATAGATAGCGATTATGTTCTTATATTTTATTTCCTTATAATTTTTTGGATGGCCTTGGAAGAAAAAACATATAGAGCAAATTTATGGCATGAATACATTGCGAAGTTAGGTTATGAAGAAAAAAATAGGTGTTGTTTATTGTTTCATAGTTGTGTTTTATTTTGTTGTATTTGATCAAGAAATCATCTAGATGTTTACTACGACATAGTTTGCTTTACTTGAAATAAACACCGTATGTTTTGATAAGCAATTCCACAACTCATTTGGTTTATTTGTTGTTCAGGTGTTTTAACTTCATGACTTCCCCCAAAAGAACAACTCATTTGGTTTATTTGTTGTTCAGGTGTTTTAAGTTCATGACTTCCCCCAAAAGAACAAGTATGGTAGGAAGGATCGAAATTTTGTTTATGATTAGTCTTGTGTATTCTTAATCTAGGATAATAATGGAATGTGTTTCTTTACTGTAAATGATTTTCCTTCTAAACCTTTTAAAATGAAAATATGAAATCAATGGTATTGTTTAAAATTAGAATGATTGGGAGAAAAAAATTACACTTAATTTTTCATTTGTTCTAGCTATTAATTAACTATCAAGGACATGTATGCAATTCAAATGAAAATTTTCAAGCGCACAAACCAAACAGTTAGCCAACTTATCTAGATCAGGGGCATAAATGTCATTTATCTAGAAACAGTTGTAAATCAACTGTTTTCTAAACATACAAACCAAACAGCAAGTCAGCTTATCCGGATCAGTTGCTGATCAATAGCTTATCAGGATAAACTGCTTATCTGGATAAGTTGAATAAGTTGCAGCTGCCCCAAACTGACCCTAAGTTGTTTATGTTCGGCTTGAGCTTGAGCCGAGCTTTCACATGTATGTTTTGTAATAATCGAGAAAAAATTGTCATTAGAAGAAGATTCGACACTCGCGTTAAATCAAGAGGAGGAATTTTTCCCCTCGTTTCCTCTCATTCGAAACAAACGAGGGAAACATAGAGCAAGAGATAGTGCAGGAGAGGTGAGGAAAGCAAGCGAAGGAAAATGTAGTAGAAGCCGTGAGGAAGAAGAGCTGGGAGATCAAACAGTTTCTCTATCTTATGGCTTGCAAAGATTCGATTGAGCCCCATAAATCTTGTTGGAAAGGGCCATGCCCTAATAAGAGGAGGAACAGATGAAGGAGAAAAAGAAAAAGGAGAGATCGCATGTTTCTCTTATCAGAGATTCGAGACCTTTTGCAGAAGTTGACGCCGAGGGCTTCGACGTGAAGGATGAAGAAGAGGGAGGTTTCAACGCTGTGTCTGTGTCTACGAGAAGGAAGAGTCCAACAACTCAAGTGCGAAGGGAAGAGAAAGGAGGACAAGCAATTGTGGTTGTGGTAGGTTCACCTGCGAGGAACAATGCCAAGGAGAAGAACTGAGGGATGAGCGGCGTGCGAGAAGGGGACTCTTTTGGCGTTGTTCTGTGTGAAGAAGAAGAGAATGAGAAGAGAAGTCTCGCATTGTGCAGGAAGAGAGAAGCAGTGTGCAGTTGGTTTGCATTTGAGAAATGTGACTGAACAATGGAAAAAAGAATGTAAGTTAGGGTTTAAGGTTATTTAGATTTATATTTGTATTTATTAAATTTCATTTAAACCATTAATATGGATTTTCTTTTGTTAATCAAAATCATAAAGCAAGGAAGAATTGACAAACCTCAAATGAGGGTATAAAGGTCATGGTTCGAGTTTATTTATATTAAATTTTATTAGATACAATGTTTGATTTTGTTCAATATTTTAAAAATTTAGCAGAATTTAATTTGTATATATATGAATGTTGGATCCTAAAGGATTTGTTGGCTTTGCAGTAATAGGAATTAAGATAAATTTCAATTGTGCATCTAATTTATGTTGATTAAATACTTAATTCTAAGATAATGTTTATTTTAAGAAATATTTTAATAAATTGGAATGGAACGATTGATTGAGGAAAGAGTAATTAAAGAAATTTATATAAAAGAAAATTAAAGATTAAATGGTTGTAAGAATCATTAAAGAAGTTTTAATATATGAATTAAGGTCACATTTAATGAATTAAATAATACAATAGTGTATTTCTATTTTGCTAATGATAATACATTGTTATTAAGACAAATAATTATAAACTATATTTAAATTCATTTGTCCTACGAATAAATTTGGGTTTGATCTGCAAGATTGAGTTTTGAGGAGGCAAGCTTAAGGTTTAAGAAGAAGTATTTATAAAAAGAGACGAGTACTCATATTCTTATGCTATAGTAATATTTTTGGCTTATTATAGATTAAATATGTTTACTGTTAATTTTACTAGTTATACTTATATCACTGCATCCTCATAATTTATGATTCTATTAAATTTTTTTCTCATTGTAGGAATGACATGTGTATGTTAGATCGACACCTAAGGGTAAATTTGTCTTTTATTAACTTATAGGCCATTTATTATGGTTTAATATAAATATTAAATTTGTCTTTTATTAACTTATAGGCCATTTATTTTGGTTTAATATAAATATGACTAATATGTTTAGGGTTAGGGTTATGCATGAGATTGAGTCTTGTATCTTGGTTAGGGTTTGTGAGAGCTTTCCTACATTTCAAATTGTAGGAATTGGGAGAGATCGCCTACTTTTTAAATTGTAGGTGCTTATTTTTGTATTTGTCTTGTTTGTTTGATGTTTTTGCAGTAAACTATTATTTACCCTTATTTCTGTGGGAAAATATCTCAAACCTTATCAAAGTGGTGTCAGAGCTCAATGATTTTGAGAATTGGCTCGTTAAAAGGATCGATCGAGATGAGCTGAAGCAACTTCGATTGCGGATTGCCGCAACAGGGTTGCAGAGGGATCTCAATCTGTAGGTCTCTGTCATCGAAGGGATCAGATGCACAACTCCTTATGTGGCGTACAAAGAACTGAAACTCCCACCTATCTCCCTATAATGTGCCCTAGCTGTATAGGCACGATCGAGTTAGCTGGGACGAAAATACAATATCTCGACGTGCAAAGGATCGAGTCGACGCATTCGGTCACCTCACCTCGCGAAACAGTTGCTTAGAAAAATCCAGAAATTCTCTTTTCTTCACTGAGAAGGAAACACCGGGATCACGACTTACAAAGAACCGAAACTTCCATCGGATCGCGACACAAAGAATCAGAACTTCCTTATTTCTCCTACAGCTCCGTCCTTTCGGTGCAGTCGTGATTTAAGCTAGAGTGAAGGGATCGCAACGCTTAGACACCCTGATATTGAAGGGATTGCGGCCTACAGAATTCATGTTTTCCAGAGTTTGACGCTACATACAAAAATTTGCTTTGAACCCCCGTATAGGAATTTTGGGTTTGCGGCGTCCAGAGTCCCGTGTGACGTGATAAAAGAATTCCATCAATGTTTCTGGAGTTCCGTGCGACTTCTACTTCAAACTCGCATACAAGAATTCCAGAATCGCAGCGTCCAGAATTCTATGCAGCATGCAAGAGCTACGTGATAAACTTTGTGCGGAGTTTCTCGAGATTGAGATAGCTGAGCAATGAAAAGGGATTGAATGACAGCAAAAAAGTTGGATGCTTTGGAGGAAAAAATTGGCGGATGAGGTTAGTCAAATCAGATATGGAATAGAGGAATGTTTCTCAGCCATGGATGGGAGGTTTACTGCCCTAGAAGAAATGATAAAAAAGCTTACGGAGTTCCACGCAAACCCTTCACCGTCTGTTGCAGAATTGAGCGAAGGAATTAGAAGCGTACTTGAACGACAACACTTGGAAAGAATAACATGACGCCCAGATGACTGGAACAAGCGTCAACAGGCATAATGAGACGATATGCGATTCGGAGTTGGAAAATACCAGTTCGAAGGAGTTCGACCCTAAATAGCGAGCAACAGTGGGTGGGATCTTGACCGTGGGTTGCATCTTGCCTTTTGTTGAAACAATTTCTTGGGTGGAAGTAGATTCAAGAGTTTATGAGGGTGGGTGAGTCGATTATGGGGCGAGCAAGACTTCTGAAAAAAGAGAAACCATTATGGATCAAGAAAGGGAACCCAAACCCAGCTTTATGGCTAGACTGAATGACTTAGGGATGCTAGGGCTGAACCAGTCTTTGGGTTCAGCAAGAAGCTGCCAGTTCATTAAGGAGGCTGAACTGGCTGGCCCTAATTAGGTTTGGAAAGTTGCCGCCACCTTTCTCCCCCCTTCTAGTTATCTTAGTTTATTTTAAATATGTTGTTGTTTGGTTTTAAGATTTAGTTTTGTTGAGATTTTTGTGTGGACAGCCGCATCCCCTTTTCCCTTTTGGTGTTGTATTCGATAGCGAGAAGGTGTTCCAGTTGTAACTCATCTGAGGTGATGTTTATCTTCCCTTAATTACTTAAATATGTCCCATCCCCTGCTTGCCACCATCCACATTGTAGCCCTACCAGCCTTCCCGTGATCCCCCTGCAATTTCCTCCCCTCTAGTTGCCACTAAACACTTGACCTCTCAATTTTCTTACTGCTGAGCTTATCCCAACCCTCCCACAGCCACTACAACAACCCCCAACCTCACCCATCCACCCCGCAACAATCTCCTATCTCGTCACTGCCCCCAAACCGACCAACCTTCCCCTCTGCTATCAACTGTAAACCCAATCCCCCCCTCACCTGTTGCTGGCACCTCCCTTCCTCCATCATTTCCCGTCGCCTTACTAGCCCCTCCACCCCTTCTAGGGCTGTTGCTAACCCGTCCTTGCTTCCCTGACAGTCACCTAGACCTTTTCTTGCCTTTTAATTGCTGCCAAACCCACTTTCCAGCCACCTTGCTGTCACCACCACCTCTACCAACATACATACCTACTGGCCTGCCTTCACCCACCCCCGTCGCCGTCGCCCTTATGTGTCTTTTATGTTTGTTATTGTTTGTTAACCTATTTGAATTCCAACAAAAATATTTGCACTTATTTGTGGATTAGGTTAACTTCATTATCATTTGATATCGAAACTAGCCTAACCCTAGTTCCTAGGGTTTTCTTACCCCTCCACAAAACATTTTCTTTTCAAACCATAGATGAATTTTGACCTTGCCCTAATCTTATCTTGTTGAAAATTAACAACCTCAAAACTATTTTGCCTACACCGTCAATTAGTCTCATATACCCCCTTTCATCATGAATCCCGAACCTTAATCATACCACCAATAAAATACATGTTGAACCCTATCCGAGATGAGATAAAATTGGAGATCTGTCGCCTTCAGCACAGGTTGACCAAGATGGATGACTGGACCTAGGGGGAGATTACCCTAGATCGAGATCTGGAGAGTCGAAGGGGAGAAAGAAACGGGGATCTGAATCTGTTCCACATAAAAGATGTCAGTGATGAGGAATGCATGCCCTGATACTATGGAGTTCATTACCAGAGAAGGCTAAGAGAGGAGAATACATTTGGAGGACACAGATTTCAACATTAAAGTGGATCTACGGAAGTTCGATGGAGGTATGGATTCAGACATTTTCTCGATTGGCTGCAATCCGGCAAGCTAATCTTTGAGTATAAAGATGTGACAAAGGATGAACCGATAAAACCAGCAACCAATTTGAAGAAGAATGTTTCGCCATGGTGGAAAACCTAGAGGCAGAGAAAGAAAGAAGGCAGTGATAAGGGCAGTCACAAGATCACTAAGTGGGAGAAGATTAAGAAGGAGAAATAGAGGAATTATCTGCCACCCCACTACTGTCAGGATATGTTTATGAGGCTCTATCACTAGCAACAACAAGATCTATGAGTGGAGTTCATGACCCAGTTTGATCAATTGCTGATGTAGTGTGAGTTGGCCAAGCCACAAAAGCATACGATAGCCCGTTATCTGGTAGGCCTTAAGCCCGCTATCAGCAATGTGTTACGTTGCAGTCCTATTGGTCACTTGGAGATGTGTAGACTATAAAATTGAAAGTGGATGGAGCAAAAACAGAGCAGACAACCACCACCAGTCAATCAGCCAACCATTATTGGAGACATCAACAGGAGCCTGTCTCAGGAGTTGAGAAAATTAGTTCAGATAAGGATAAAGCCATCTCAAGTGAGAAGAAGCCTGAGAAGAGTAGCACGCCTACGACAGTCCCCGACAGAAAATGTTTCAGATGCCATGGATTTAGACACATCCTCCAACTGTCTGATTAGTCGAGTTATGTTTTTTTTTTTACCAAGCAGGGCACAGTGGAGGGGATTAGCGACGAGCAGACAGTTAAGGAACTGGGTGAGGCGTATCATCTTCCACCAAATGAAGGATAGACACTCGTGGTTCGACGTATCATACAGATCAAGGATATGAGGGCTTCGCTGTAGCTTCGTCACAATATATTCTACACTTGTTGTACTGAGCGCGAATGTGTGCACTCCCATCAATGATGGAGGGAGCAATAAGAACATGACATTTACACAGATGGTATAGAAATTAAGAGTCATGACTCAGAGGCATTCCCAGTAGCATTCCCTGACGTGGCTGAAGGATAAGATGGTCAAAATTGACCGGAGGTGCCTAGTGGAGTTATCGATCGGAATCCAGTTGCATGATCAACTGTTTTTCATTGTCTCCCATGGATGTCTACCATCTTATATTGGGGAGACCGTGTCAATTTGATCTTAGGACTCAATACGACGGATTTTAAAACACCAACTCCACCAAGAATGGGAAGCATATTGCCCTCCCTTCGGCGGAGCACAAGTCACAGGTGCTCTTGCCAGCAGAGCAACATCAGTGCGACTAATTTTGATGACGACAAATGATGATAGGATTGAGATACCAGCTCGAGACACTGGGTATTCATGATAGAGAACATTTCATGATATCACAGTTGATATTTTACCACCATGACCACTACCATTCGGGGAGTTCACACTACCCTCACTTCAGATTGGGTTGAGCCATTGTGGATTATTTTTGGAGTATTTAGCAACATAGTCAAGAGATGCAGACTTTGTTCAGTTCAGTAGTGGACCCCTAGAAGAGTGGATCGATGTGGATGTATGCTTGCAAGTGGAGGAAAATCCTAAGATGCGTTAGAAGAAGGTACAACCGACAGGTGCTGCTAGGATTACAGACAAAGAACCAGTAGCTTTGACAAATTAAGTCGAAGATCTCTCAACTCCGGGAGACTAATGCGGGGCGGGTAGGGTTGAATCGGGCTTTAGGTCCAACAAAGGGCCGTTGGGCTGACCCTAATTAGGGTTGGAGGGCTACCCCCCCTCCCCCCTTCTCGAAGTTATATTAGTTATTGTAAATATGTTATTATTTGGTTTTAGGGCTTAGTTTTTGTTGATATTTTTGTTTGGATGGCCTCAGACATCTCTCTTTGACTTCAAGGTCTCGATTCAACGACGCGAAGATGCTCTGACTGTAACTCGTTTGAGATTGTGTGTATCTTACCCCAATTCCTCTCCTACTTTCCATCCACTGCTTGCTGCCATCCACCCTCTAGTCCTACCACTCTTCCCATGAACCCCATGTCGGTTGCTCCCCTCCATCTACTGCTAAACATTTGTCCTCCATGTTTTCCCACCACTAAACTCATCCCGATCCTTTCACAACCACTACAACATCTCACCCATCCACCTCACAAAAACTTCCTACCCCTCACAGCCACCAAACCGACCAACCTCCCCCTCTGCTGTCATTCACAAACCCAACTCCCCTCGCCTATTGTTGCCACCTCCCTTCTCCCATTTCCAACAGCCTTCCCAACCCTACACCCGGACGGACTGCTGTCAACCCTTCCCAACTTTCCTGATAGTCACCTCATCCTTTTCCTTCCTTCCAACTGACGCTAAACCCACCTTCCTGCCACCCTGCTATCACCAATGCCCCCTACCAGCATACCTACCTGCTGACCAGCCGCCATCCACTATCGTCTCCGTCGCTCTTCGGTGTCTTTTATGTTTTTTATTATTTATTTCCTGTTTTGAAGAGTGTCCTTCATAACCTATTTGAATTCCAACCATAATATTTGTATTTCTTTTTGGTTTGGGTTAACTCCGGTATCACTAAACTTCGGTCAAAGAATTGGGGAGGAGACTCAAGCATAGCGAAGCTGAAGATGTCGATCTTTGAAGGAAGCAACTTATTGTTGGGTCTATTTCTTGGAGAGATACTTTGCTATTAATGAGTTAACAGAGGAAGAAAAATTTATGGCGGTGACCCTGTGTTCCGAAGGGAAGGCTCTAGTGTGGTGCCAATGGAGAGAACAATGTCAACCAGTCAGAACTTGGGATAAATTCAAAGGATTGTTGGAATATTTTCGAGCCATTCGAAAAGGAGACTTACACGAGTAATTCTTTGCATTGTCTCAAGAAGGGATAGTTATGAAGAATAGAAGATGTTCAAGCTATTGCTGGGATGACTAAGGGGAATTTCTGAAGCAGTATTGGAGGGGAGCTTCATGAAGGGTTTATAGCCCGACAAAAGTGCAACATTGTCAGCTGAGACTGTGAGACTTTAGAAAAACAATGAATTTAACACAGTTGATTGAAGAGAATTGGCCATTAGGAGCAATACTGGTGGAGTGCCATATCAAAGTGCGACAACTTGACGACACCAAAAGCTGAAATAGTGAAAGTTCTAAGGGAGGCTTCACTGGACTAATCATGAGCCACAACCGGGGGTGACATTCAAGCTCCTTACAAAGATAGATTAGAAGAAGCGAGCCTAGAGATTATGTTTTCAGTGTGATGAGAAGTTTACCTTAGGGCATCATTATAAAAATCAAAGATTACAGGTTCTGATATTCTATGACGAGGAAGCAGGGGACGAAGAAACAAAGGAAGCTGTGGTGGAGGAACATCATTTTTTTCACCTTGATAAGGTGTCTTTCTGGGAGGGGAGAAATGTTTGATCGTCATCTAAGGGCAAATTTGTCTTTTATTTGCCTACGGTAGTCTTTTGTTATTTATTATAGTTTAGTATAAATAGAGTTAATATGTTTCGGGTTATTGTTATGCATAAGATTGTTGTTGTCAGTCCTTAGGTTTAGTGTTTGGACGAGATTTCCTATCTCTCAAATTATAAGCATTGGGAGAGATCGCTTACTCTCATATTGTAGGTGCTTATCTATATATTCATTTTGAGTGTTTGATGTTCTTACAATAAAATGTTATGTCCTAACTTCTGTGGAAAATCTGTCTTGAATCCTATTAGTGTACTCATCATTATTTAAATTATCATATATATTGGATATTACACAAGTATATTAATTGTTATGCAAATTAGAATGAAATGATCATTATTAAATGGTGATTGTTATAGTATGCTTACATAAGCATGATTGTTGTGATGAAGTTCACATATTTATGGTACTAGTAGGAGAATGCTAAGATACTCGTGCACTTAATTAAAAATGAACATTGATATTTGATGCGCTTTAATTGACATAATTTTAGATGGTGCTTATGTAACCGTTGTATATAAAATGATATAGATATGAAAACATTATAATATAACATAATAAATGTTTTATAATATTTTGATTGATTATATTTATAAATATAAATTGTAAAATGTTCTTTTATATTGATTTATTAAAAATTTAGCTGACATTCATATTTTTTTTTATATTACCGTAGTTTAGTAGTCTAAGTATTCACTCACTTGTTAGCTCATTTTATTCTAAATTAATATTTTCAGGTTAAAATTGCAAAGTAAAGACAAGCAATAGAAAATGAAATGTTTATAGATTACACATACAACCATAATTATGGTAAATTTAACTCCATTAACTATTTTCTTTTCAGTAATGACTCTTTCATTTGTTTTGGGATGATTAAATGTTAGTCAGAAAATGAAAATTGAAAATTTTAATTTTTGCTACCCGACCGTCTAATATTGCATTATAAAATTCCAAGCCAGAGACAAGGATTGGAATTAATTAATGCAATCTTGATGAAAGATCCATTAAGATAATTAAAAGAAAATTAATAATAAGAAAATTGAGCGTTTAAGTTAACACTAATTAAATAATTATTTTAATTCAGATAAAGGGATGCATTTGAGACTATAAAAGAAGGTAATGTGGTTAGAAAGGAGGAATTATTGTCGGCTATAATCGTGAACATAAATGCCGTGACCCAGATGATGACTCCGAGGACATAGCTGATTTAGGAGTCTCGATCGTGGCCTAATGGAAGAGATATAATTGTTGTGGATATAAATATTTAATTATATTTCAAGTAATTAGTCCATTTTTTTTTTCAAGAGAACTGATATATTATATTAAAGCAGAGATTTAACTGATGCTAATAGATAAAATATAGAAAGCATGGCGTGTCCATATGAAAGAAGAGTATTGTTAGCTATATTTATGCTGGATGGAGAAACCAAAAGGTGGTTGCATAGGCAATGTTAGGACAGGCTCCATTTTTTTTTTCAAGAGAACTGATATATTATATTAAAGCAGAGATTTAACTGATGCTAATAGATAAAATATAGAAAGCATGGCGTGTCCATATGAAAGAAGAGTATTGTTAGCTATATTTATGCTGGATGGAGAAACCAAAAGGTGGTTGCATAGGCAATGTTAGGACAGGCTAAGGTTCATAGCAAACATTGTGGTAAATTGTGAGGATTTTGTGTAGCTTTTCAGGGAGTGTTTTTTACCCCTATTCGCTTAAAGACAGATGCATGACAAGTTATTTAAGCTGATGCAAGAAGAAAAGACAATTATGCAATGTGAAGAAAAGTTCACTGCACTATTGAGTTATGCACCACAGTTGATAGCTACTACAGAAGAGAAGTGTTACATGTTTTTTTTGGAATTCAAGAATTTAATCAGTCAACTGTTGGTACCATTGGGAATTGACGATTATTCAATGTTAGCGAAGAGGTCTAGACGAGTAGGGATTGATTATTAGCTTACTTTAAAGCATAAGAAGATTCATAAGAAGAAGAGTATGATGACAGAGAGCGTGTGGATCAATCTGTGGGATCAATGGAAAGATGCCCACCCAACTTAACTTAAAGTGAATTTATTAGTGACACTACTTGCAGTATTGTAGTCACGTGTGCCAATTGTGAAAACAACAAAAAGGTGAATGTTTGATCGACTCTCATACATATTATTGGTGTAGTCAACCTGGTCACATAAGTAGGTGTTGCCCATCACTTGGCCATAAATTCTTAGAAGAACAAAACCCTAGTGGAGCGTCTTTGTAGAGGATGGCAAGTGGGCAAAGAAGGATATAGTCAATAACTACAGTTCCAGTTCAAGGTCAACCACGACAGTTTGTCTGATCTCGAGTTTATGCACTTACTCATAGTGAGCCTGAAGAATCGACTGTTATAAATGCTAATAGGGTTTGATGAGTGATATTTTATTGCTTGTTCTAGAGGTATCATTCTAGTGTTTTGCTGCTTCAGATGTGTGTATTGTTTTAGTTATATTATTTTCTGTGTTGTACTGTTATTCTTATTATGTATTTTATTTTAGTTGAGGTATATTGTACTAGACATTTGTTTTGTTCAATCCACTTTCCATCTTAATGAATAGAATATAAACTTTCAACTGAAAATTTCTGGATAGTTCATGTGTCTTCTGCAATGATTTGAGGCTTGAGAAAGATTTTTAAATTTTGATGATGAAATTTTTTTAAGGATGAGAGATTGTAATCATTGAAAATAGTTTGTATTGTTCGAAGGAGAAGTGACGCTTGCAAGAAATCATAACAAAGAATTATCCTCTTGTTTCTTCTTATTTGAAAGAAACGACGAAAACATAGAACTAAGAAACATTGCAAGAGAGGAAGAGAAAGTCAACGATTGAAAATGGAGTATGAGAAGCCGTGAGGAAAAAGAGCAAGGAAACCAAGCATTTTCTCTATCTTGTGGATCGCAGATTCGAATGAGCGCCATAAAACCTCCTCGAAAAATCCCATGCACTAATCAAAGGAGAGATCGCTTATTCCTATTGCCGGAGATTTAACACCATTTGGAGGAAGATGAGGTTCAAGATGATCCAATGTTGTGTGTGGGTGTTTGCGTGAAGAGTCCGACAACATTATAGGGAAGAGAAGGGAGGTTGAGTAGTCGTGGCAGCAGTAGGTTCTTCTGTGAAGAACGAAGCTTGGGAGAAGAATCGAGGGGGTAAGTCATGTGCGAGAAGGGCACTCGCATGTGACTTTGTTCTACATGACGAGTAGGGAGAAGATAAGATTCACCTCATGCAGGAAAGGGAGGAAGTAGCATGCAATTGGTTTGCGTCGAGAAGTGCAACTGAATAGTGGAAAAAAAGGTAAATTACAAACCAAGGTTTCTTAGATTTTTATTTATATTAATTAATTTACATTTAAAACATTAATATAGATTTTCTTTTGTTAATCAAAATCATAAAGCAGGAAAAAGAATTAACAGTGAATGAGAGGATAAAGAGGTATGATTAGAGTTTATTTATATTAAATTTTATTGGATAAAATGTTTGATTTTATTCAATATTTTAGAAATTTAGCACAATTTAATTCACACAGACACACACCGAATGAAGCAACCTAAGAAATTGTTGACTTTGTAATAATCTTTGCAATAAGAAGAATTGAGGTAAATTTCAATTATGCATCTAATTTGTGTTCATTAAATACTTAATTCAAGGATAATTTTAATTTTAAGAATATTTTAAGGGCTTGGAATGGAACGATTGATCGAGGAAAGAGTAATTGAAGAATTTTTGTAAGAGAAATATAAAGCTTAATTCAAGGATAATTTTAATTTTAAGAATATTTCAAGGGCTTGGAATGGAACGATTGATCGAGGAAACAGTAATTGAAGAATTTTTGTAAGAGAAATATAAACATATAATGGTTGCATGCATCATTAACTGAAATTTATATCTATGAATTAATGCTAGATTTAATGACTAAAATAATATGATAATGTGTTTTTTTATTTTACTAATAATAATACTTTATTGTTATGATAAATAATTATAAATTATATGTAAATTCATTTGTCTTATGAGTAAACATGGGTTTGATCTGTAGGATTGAGTTTTGAGAAGATAAGCATAACAATTTATTTAGAAATATTTACAAAGCGATGGGAGTATGCATGTTCTTATGATAGAGTAATATTTTTGCTTATTCTAAATCAAATATATTTAATGTTGCTAGTTATATTTGTATCACTGCATACTTATGATTTATGATACTATTGAATTTTTATTCATATTGGAGGAAAGGTAAGTGTCTTCAATATTATTTAAATTATCATAAATATTGAATATTATACAAATATATTGACTGTTATTTAAATGAGAATGAATCGATCATTATTAGATATTGTTTATTATTGTATGTCTGTCATGAATCGATCATTATTAGATATTGTTTATTATTGTCTGTTTGTTCATGGTTGACTATGATGAAGTTCACTCCTTTATGGTAATAGTTGGGGAATGTTAAGTTACCCATGCACGTAATTGAAAAATCATATTAATATTATGTACCTTAATTGGTACAATTTTAGATAGCGCTCCTATGATGATTGTATATAAAATGATATAGTATGACATAATAAATATTTGAAATATTTTGATCGATCATATTCATAAATATAAATTATTAAGTGCTTTTATACTGATTTATTAAAAATTTAACTTACATATATATTGTTGTTTTTTCTTTTATTACTGTATTTTATGAGTATGAGTATTTATTGGCTTGTTAGCTTATTTTAATCAAAATTAATATTTTCATTTTAAAATTTTAAAGTAAAGATGATTAATAGAAGAAAATTTTTTATAGAAAATGCAGACAACCTGAATTAAGGTAAATTTAATTGCATTAACTATTTTTTCAGTAATAGCTCATTTATTTTGGGACGATTAAATGTTAGTTATCAAAAATGAAGGAAAAAAATTTAATTTTCATTGTTAGACCGTTTGTTCCCGTCTTGGAAAATTCCAAGCCTCTCAAGCCAGGTTGCGATATGCTCATGGTTAACTTGATTATTTTTTTACTAATTTAACTTGATTTTTTTATGTCAATTGACAATATTTAAACCAGTTAATAAACAAGCTAAAAAATTGAATGAGTGTTTATGTTTTTATATAAACCTTTCAACAAATAATTTTCTAAATCTATATAAATAAATAATAAGATAAATTTTAAATTAATATAATTACTTTGCACAAATTAAATAAGAAAATATATATGTTGCAAGTAAGCTTTCTTGCAGTCAAATAATAATCTAAGTATTAATAAAATAATTCCTTAAATTAAAAAATAAGAATAAATTGCATTAAATTAATTACAATATTCATTAATTAATAGCTAATCCTAAAATATTATTGTTATATTAATAATAATATTGTTATTTAAATAAGTTATAATTAATTGAATTTTATTTAATTAATATATTATATATAACATGAGTTATTATTAAACTCAACATTTATTATTTAACAAGTTACTTGTTGAACAATAAATGAGTTTGTTCGTGAACATAAATAAATAAGTTATATCATATTTATGTTTAGTTCGTTTAACCTACAAGCTTTTAGATAAAGTTAAAGTTTGTTTATTTGCTTATTTAAACAAGCATAATCTAGTATTATTTAAGTCTGAGTTCGAGTTGTTCATCGAGTGCATTGGTTCATTTATAACCCTAACCATCATGGAGCATATAACAAGTTTCTTGTTAAACAACTAATTAGTTTGCTTGTGAACGTAAATAAACTAGTGGGATCATACTTATCTTTGGTTTATTTAACCTTTAAGCTTTTAAAAAAAGGTTTAAACTTGTTTATTTTTTAATTTGAACTAACTTGAATGAGTAATGATTGAATGTTTGAGTCTTTCATCAAGTGCGTTAGTTTATTTGCATCCCTATCCATGCCAATCTGGGAATCTAAGAATAGGATAATGGTTTATTCAAAGAGGCATTAAAGTTGAGCTTTTTCTTTTAGAGTATTGGTGACTATTAGACTATGCATGGGATTTTTTGTGTTAACTATGATTTATTGTGCACCACCTCTTTTGGTTGTAAAATGTAATACATGGAAGCGTTTTCTTCCTATTTCTGACCGTTAAACCTATTCAGTTGATCCGCTCATGCTGTTACTAATATGTTAATTTGAATGAACCTAAGTCAAAAAAAAGTATCTCCTTTGTAATTCATTTGAACTGTTGACGCTTTTGCTCATATGTTCATTTGCACGAGCTGATGTAAAAATAAAAATGAATGAACCGAAGTCAAAAAGAATTCTCCTCTAATTACTCCACATTATTTTATATTCATGGAAAGTAGCTCTTCTGAACAATTGTTCTTTATTTTCCGTACTCTTCATTTCTACAAAATAGTACTGGTGGTGGCCTTGGAAAAGGTGGAAAGGGGCTCAGGAACTCTTTTGGGAAGCAGCATCGCTTCTATCCAGAAAAGTGCAGCTCCTGAGGTTATTTTTTTAGGTTTATATAGTACTATGTTGTACGGTAAAACCACCCGTGGCCATGAAATATTTTTTCTTTCTTCATATTGTAGATGTTACTTGCATTAATGGATGAAGCTTATACTGGATCAACTATTGGAGATCGTTCTGGTGATTCTGGATCTGAAGATAACAACAGTATTGATGTAGCTGATCCTGTGTTTCTTGACCTTCTAAAGGATGAGAATGATGGGCTTGTTGTATGTCCTTTCCAGTGTAACAGTGTTTATATCTTCAATCTCTCGCTTATGTTTCTATACAACTTAAAAAAAAAAGAAATCTTTTTTGTGTTCTGATTTTAGGTATATTGATAGATATGGTATTGTGGAGCAAGGATTTTGATCAGCTTTTGTAAAATGGTGCAACTTTTTAGCTATAATCATAAATAAGCAACTATATATCTAACCAAGTTAATCTAGTCTTGAGTTCCATCAAAATACTAACCATTACAGGGAAACAGATGAGTAATGATTTTGCTTCCCTTTTGAGGAAAATTACTTGATCCTATTTTAATTTTGTTTTGATTCAGGAACGACATTGGACATCACCCGGAATGACCACAGCCCTACAGGCTGCTATAAATTCATCACTGTCTGTTAGGCTAAAGCAAGCTCTTAATATGACCCCAAAGTTTCTTTCTCTGTATTTTGCTGTAGCGTTACGAGATATCAGCGATTGTATGTCCCTTGCTTTAAGATGCATCTATGGGATGCAATCTATTTTGTCTATCTTATTCTAAATTTACATTTTGGCATATTATTAAAAAGTTTCATCTTTTGTGTTTCAGCATTGGTGTGTGCGTTGATTCCAATTATTATGTCGAGAAATTCTAATATTTTTCCAGACAAGACTTTCACTTTTGAGGTTGGTTAAGTTTAGATGTAATTTGTATGTTGGGATTTAAAGTTTTAGCTTTGCTTGTTCCTTCCCTTAAGGATGAGATGTAGGGCAACACCTCTTTATTCATTTAAGAAATTTATATTAGATCATCATAATGCATAAATATTTGAATTCCAAACTGTCAATGATATTAAACTGTAGTATGTCAAGTGTTTTTTCTCCACCTATGTTTAATTTTCTTTTTTTTCTAAATTTTATTGAACCTATGTTTTATAAGTTGGAATCATATCAATAACACTGATCATCTGTGATTTTATTGACTTGATTTAACATCAAAAGGCTTTGCTTTTCAATTAAAATACTATGATTTTAGTATTTTCCTTTGGTATGTATTTCGTTATAGGTAAGGAAGAGGCTTTCAGATTTCATTTTAGCTGCTTTCCAGGGATCTCCTCATTTTATTGCGCTTTTGAAGGTAATACATCTAAAAACTGTAAATAAAAGGACTTAGTTCCATGCATTTGTTTTCATATTAAAGTAGTTCTGCTGTTAGAATCGGGTGAAATGAACAGTTTAACATTTCTCTGTTATGTTTTATTATGATTTAATTGGGGATTTTTCCATAGAAAGCTAAAAAAAAACACAAATATCATCATTATAGTCACTATTCTTATCCCAACTATTTGTTCTTAGCTTTATGAACTCTTTCTCATTGATGCTTATTTTAATGCCACAACTAATTTATTTTTCTCAACTCTTTTGTTGTCAACTTTTACCCATAATACCTCTTAATCTATTCATTTTTCTTTTTATTCTTTGCACTTCACTATTTTTTTAGCCCTTATGAAATATTTTCTGCCTCCACTCTACATGCCCTAACCAAATATTTTATTTTTTATTATTTTAACTTCAATGTGAGGAGTGGAGGAAGAGTATTTTGGTCCCCATTTTTAAGAATAAAGGGGATGCACAAGAGTGTGCAAATTATAGAGGAATTAAGTTGATGCGTCATACTCCAAACTTGTGAGAGAGGGTTATTGAACATAGGTTAAGACATAATACAAAGATTTCTCATAATCAGTTTGGATTTATATTAGGTGGGTCTTCTACCATGGAGGAGGTTGTTGTTGTTGTTGTTGTAACTTTAATAAGCGCCGTCTACCATGGAGGAGGTTGTTGTTGTTGTTGTTGTTGTAACTTTAATAAGCGCTATCTGCACTACTCCCATTGTCTTATAGAAGTAAAATTGTCTAATTTTATCCATTCATGTTTCTCCACATTCATGTTAAATTTCTTATTTATATCACTCACCTAAACTATTAGGTAAATTATTTGTTCACCACTGCTTGCTGCATAAAATTATTCACCCTTCTTGTTCTTGATGGTTAATATTATTCTTTGATGGCATTATGCGGCACTGATGATTTGCAGCAGTTTTCAAAGAAAGATTCTTCTACTTCATTTTCAATAGAATATAGTATTTTTTTTTTAGTGAAAATTTCTGAATTGAAACAATTATCGCATAAACAATGTTTGCTCTGCTTGTTTGATTTGCTTTTTATTTGCAATTTTTTTTATTAATATATATACGTATATATATATATATTACTTATTTTCTTGCAGAAGCCTATTGTTGACAGATTAGGTGAAGCCTACGATAATCCTATAAAGGCAAGAAAAGATCCTATCTCCCCCATTCCCAAGGAATTTAAGCTCCACAGTTGAGGCTGATCTTATGCATTTACTCATTTTTATTCTCATTACCTTCCTATTTTGTCATGTTAATTTTCACTGTTTTGACTTGATATTTTACGCAGACAGAGTTGGCTTTAAATTTATGTTGGGCAATTGGGGAGCATGGAGCTGGTGGAGCTTTATACATGGATGTCGCTCGAGAGCTCTTTGAGAGCTTAGAGTTACTTTTATATGAAAATCTTTCTAGCAGGTTGGTATTAATAATGAAAAGAATCAAACTTGAACTTTGGTGTTGTTTGGTGTGAAGATAAATTTCTCTCTTCTTCATCTTTCATGTTACAGCCGCCTGGGCTTAAGCCAGGAAACGGGCTTTGAATCAAACGGGACAATTTCAAGAAGATCTTCGCAAGTTAGGCTTCTAAGCTTCGTCATAACAGCAATTGCAAAGCTTGCAACTTGTCATACGGAATTGCTTCCACGGACTCAAGTAGCTCTTGCAAAAGTATTTTTATAATTAGTATCCTATGATTTTTGGTACTTAAATATTAGGAAATTTATTTAGGGGGCACACAATTCTTATGTTTTGACACGTCTCACGCTTAAACATTTATATTTACATACAAAATGTTTTTTTAGTTTACATTTATAAATGAAAATATAAAAGTGGTAAGAGTACTATACAAAATGTTTTTTTAGTTTACATTTATAAATGAAATATATATTTTACTTTTAAAAGTGGTAAGAGTACTAATCTTGATGTGATATTAAGGATTTGAGTGTGTAAATATGAAATTTTAGGTGTGAGATATGTCTTTATGTAAGTACATAAGAATTGTGTGCTAGGTATGTAAATGCCCCAAAATATTATGTTTGGAAATGATTGCATTCTAGCGATTCTGAAATTTTATGATGCTAGGTTGCACGGTCTCGTGGAACAGATAGGAGAGTTTCACAACGTGCTTCTGACTATTTGGGATTATTGAATGAACCTGCAATATGTTTATCCATTTTGGGGCCTTCAACAGGGAAAACTCAGAGGCCTGGCACTGTTAATTGGAGTGAAGGGGTTTATAAGATGGTTTCTCCTGTTCCATTTTATATTCTTGCTGAACAAAAAGGTACATTTACCTTTTTTACCTTTATTATTTTTTTCTTTGTAAATTCCGAGCTTTAAAGTTATTAACATTTGCTTCTTAGTATTAGAAGATGTAGATTCCAGAGAACCAGATTATTTTGTAGAATATAATTTTTTGGCTATTTTTTATTAATTGTGAAGAGCAAGTCGTCTTAGATGGATTGGTCACATTAAACATCGACCATCTAATTATCCGATTAGGAGAGTAGATGTTTTAGATTCGACTTATGTTAAGAAAGACAGAGGCAGACTAAAGAAGACTTGGGCTTATTGTATAAAAAATGTTCTTTAATTTATTGGAACTAAATGAAAATATGACACTAAATAGAATGCAATGGAGAAAAATGATTCATGTAGCCGACTAAGGCTTTGTTGTTGTGGTTGTTGTATAAGTTCTAACACTGGGAATCTTTGGAATAGATTAAGGCTTTGTTATTGTTGTTGTTGTATAATTTTTAACACTGGGAATCTTTGGAATGGTACCCTAGTTTGCCTTTAAAATTCCATGTTGCTTAACCATCAAATCCTGAAATTCCAGAAGATGGAAATTAATGGAAGAATAAGCTCATAAGCGTTTTTTAGAATCTACTAGGAGAAATAGGTTTAAGTGCTCAGGAGGAAGAGAAATAGGCAGGAGAGGAGCCAAGGGGCATGCAGTAGGAAGTGAATTGATGAAGGATGTCATTTGTAGCGTTTTAAAAATAGAGAGTGGCAGGTTCAAGATAATAATTGTTTTTCTTGCAAATCAAGTAGACTAGAAAGATGATTTGAAAGGCTTTAGAAGAGAACTTGCCACTAGCAAGAAAGGAATGTACCAACATGAGCTAAAAACTTTATGGGTTAGAGTGCAGAACTGCTTTGGATACAAGATGGAGGGGGTGAAATAACTAATTACTGCTATAGGGAGCCAATTAGCAAGATTATAGATAGTCAATACAATAGACACCTTGATTCATGAATGAAGATTATTATGTGGGTTATTTCAAATAAATTATGATGTTTGTTTTTAACGATCTTATTATGTTAACAAATTTTGGGGTATTAGGTATGATGAATGATTCCGTTATCAATACAGAATGCTCTAATTTGACCACATAGATTCTAAAACATTATCAGCACAAAGAGCCTTTGGGTCCGGTTGGGATGGCTGCATTTTCTAAGAAAAGCTTTATTTGTTGTGTGGGAAGTAGATTTTTGAAAAATGCTATGAGTATAATAATCTTTTTCTTCTTTTTAAAAAATCAGGCACATTTTCTTAAAAACTATCATATTTTAGTACGTCTAGTTATAAAAAATTGTTTCTCACCATAGATTTTCTTTAAACTGCAACAAAAAACTTTAGCCAAGTAGGATTATGACAACTGTTTAGCAAACGAAGTTTTGAATAAATCACTTTAAATAAACCCTTAATCCAATTGAAAAAATGAATTTTAATTCCTCATAAAAACCTCAAAATATAGATAGAAAATTAGAAAGTGGCATTGTAAGTAAATAAATTTTGGTGATTAATGAAAGTAACGAAGCAATTAAAATTTCGGTAGGAGTGATAGGATTTAGACCTCAAATATTCAAATGGTCTAATATAGAAGGAATATCGCTGGGATGTCATGCCAAAGATGGAAAACACTATGCAATTCGTAGCTTAACAGTGATGAACTACTTGGTGCAATTTTCTAATACTTTTTCACGGTTGCAGGTCCACCTTTCCATGCTTTCTCATTCTCGGATATCTTTCCGAGTGATGAAGGGTCCTCGCCGAAACCAAGAACAGCGAGAAGTTAATCAAACTTTGGTTTTGCTGCTGGCATTGTGCATCCTGTCAGAAAAGAAGAAGAAAAAATTCAATGTTACGAAAATCTTCTTCAACGAGTGGATTATATTTTATTTTATTGCTTCTATAATTCCACCACTCACATCTATAATATATTGAGTTGCTCACTCATGTTCAGCAGAAACTTTGTCATAAAGTCTTACCAGTTACCGCGCAGCACTTTAAGCACATGCTCTCCATTAATTGCTAGTTATGCTGTAAAGAAGTATTATACTGATTTGTTAGGAGCTCTAATTTGCATATATTACGTCATATTTTTGTGTCATCCGAAGTCTATTCCAAGTCTGCATTTCCATTTTTAAAACTTTTATTTTTCCCCCATTTTTTTTTTTTTGGAGGAAATCGCCATCATAGGGGATAACTTCATCGGTGAACCTTTTTTTTTAATTTCTAGTTTTACCGTCACACCATTTTGTATTTGAAAATATGAGAAATTTAAATGACCGTTTCGTTGATCCTGATTAATATTCATGAATTATGTACCTGTTTAAGCTCCAGATTAGAAATAGAATTTAATTTCTAGTTTTACCGTCACACCATTTTGTATGTGAAAATATGAGAAATTTAAATGACCGTTTTGTTGATCCTGATTAATATTAATGAATTATGTACCTGTTTAAACTCCAGATTAGAAATAGACTGGTTTGTTGTAAGTGTCTGGCCTGTAGTTTTCACATTTTGTTACCATCACAAATTTTGTTTTGTATTTGAATGAATTTTTGGCTTGGTCATAACCGTTGCATTTTGATATTGGGTTTGAGTTTAGAAGATCATCATTCTTTAATAATTAGGGGCATTTGAATGCATGCCACAATTCTGATATAATGTATTTATATATCTAACACTTCTGATTTGTTTTTTAAAAGTAAAATTGTATTTGAATAAATAGGTGGGCCCTCCCGACATGTTCTATGGCTAATAGATCTGTAAATAATCGCTTGGTCCATTATTTATTGCCAGGAGCGACCCACAACTCTCTATTTAGCTAACCTTGTATAACTACCACATGGATTTACTTTACTAATTGCCTTGTCGGTCTTGTTGATTGATCCGTCAAAGTGATTCACCTATTCAACTTCTTCAAGTTCCAAAATGCCATTTGTTACATTCCCAGTGGTCAAGACGAACTCCTTAGGCTGTTCGATTGAGTTTGCTCAGTTGATAGTCCTTGGGATTGCCAAACGGCTGAAGTAAGACTCAGTGTCAAAGAGACGACGTACATGTACATCTTACTATTTATGAGTCGCCTAACATATACATTATTGTTGAGTTTTTTTTATTTTTTTATAGCAATCATAAATATGAAAAGATTTCTTTAATATAAGACATTCAAATAATAATATACTATTTTGAAGGGTAGAAATATTATCTTAGAATGGGTTTAATCACTTGAATAATCAAATCTGTCATATGGATCTACGGAATCTTGATTTTTCCCTCATCTTACTAGTATAAGATAAGATCTATTTTATTATGAGGTGTAATACTCCTATGAGGGGGTTCTCTTATAGTTAATTATATCTAAAAAATTGCTCTTATGAACATTCTTGATTAAAGCTATGTTTATATCTTTCTTAATTATCACTAAATGCATGTGGGATGATAAAGTTTGAGGGCTTCGAAAACAGGATTGATTTAGATTAAGATTGGTTTCTCGAGTTGAGTAACTCGAGTTTGTTAAATTTATTTCATTTTAAAAGTTTGGTTCAAGTCAAAGTTTAGTTTTTGTTTTAAATTGGTTGTTAAATTGTGAAAATTGATTTATTGGAAAATTTAATTCTTTTGAAATTAATTTGTTAATATTATTAGGGTTGTTTTAAGTTAATTTTTTTTATAGTTGGCTTGAAAATTATTAAATTTTATTTTAAAATTTTAAAATTTTAATTACTTGTTGAAATTAATTAAGATTTATGAATGTTTGTTGAGTTCAATTTTAAAGTGCTTGTTAAAGTTACTTTAGTTTTGTTAAAGGTTGGTTTAAAACTTTTAAATGGTTTTTTAAGGCCTTTTAAAGTTTATTTAAGCCCATTTAAGCTTATTAAGGTTCATTTTAAATTCGTTAATTTGTTCAAATTTATTAAAGTTTATTAAGATTTTTATTGAAGATTAATTAAATTTGATTTATTGAAGTTCATTAAAGTTTGATAAATTTATTATGATATTTATTTCAGTTTATAGTTTGTTAAATTTTCATTAAATTTGTGTTGAGTTTTAAAACCTTTTTATTCATAAGGGTTTGAGCCCAACTATTGAAAATAAGTAATAGTATTGAGCTTGAATTTGAAATTTAGGCTTGAGGTACAATGTTGGAATTAATTTTAAAATTCAGTTGAATTGGGTTTGGATAGACTTGGGCTGATTTGAATTGGGTTGAATTAAGGATGAATTGAGTTGAGTTTGAGATTGAATCCTAAACTAGGGGTAGGAAAGAGTAGGAGATTTCTAGATGGAGGTAAATCTCTAAGCTAATATGACTCCAAATAGGAGTTTATGGATGTATAAATCTAAATTTTGGGAATAATACCCTCGGCCAAGATGCCTATGATTTTCCATCGTCCCGAGTGTATTAATACTCTTAGACTATTAATCAATAAAACAACAGGTCTTCCGTGTTTTTATAACAAATGACTTAAAGGTAGAATGTCCTATTATTAAATGGTTCATGATAACTTTAATATTGTCCAATGTGATATGTCATTTATTTTATAGGTACTAGTCTCTTATTTCATATATTAGGTACTAATTCTAAACTGAATTATTTTGGGATGCGTGTAGACCAGAGTCTTTGTCTACGTTGGCTAACCTAGGGTTCACAGTTCGGAGTTATCATCAATGGTGGTTATGAAAAATTAGAGTTGATCGATTTCAATTTTTTTCAGGGGTTCACTATTTAAGCAGGTGATTTATTTGATTCCTATGTTTTCACTTATGGTGACAAGTCGAAGATCTTCAAAAGTTTTTAGTTTCAATTTTTCTAGGGCGTCGATTGTTATCAGAAAATTTAGTTATATTAAGGTTTGATGTTCAGTTCCTCGTTTTTAGTGTTTTGATATGTGTGGCTATAATTTATATTCATAACAATTTAACTTGAACCTACTTATTCTATATTCTTTATATTTAAGGTTCACTAGTAATCTCACTGAAAATTTTTTTTTTTTCATTCAAAAAGATTTTTTTGAAAAAAAAATTGTCATGCAAAAAGTGTGTGATATAAGTTTACTTACATATGAATTATTTAGAACTAGAATGACACAAAATTTATATACTCATAAGTTAAGACTACAAAATCACATGTTTCGGGGAGAAATATTGTTCATTCGAGTACTGTTGGTCGTTATTATTATTTTTATTTATTGGGAGTAATTTAGATTTAATTTAATATATATAAATTTGATTTTAGAAAACAATAGTATTTTAATTTTGAAAAATACGAGATTGAACTGATCTCATATATTCAATAGTTTAAATTAACCGAGCACAACATCACAAGTAATGCACCTATCATGAGGAATAGACACATTACTTGATAGTGAGGCTCAATTAAATAAACTACAGAATTTATGATATCCGTTTTAGTTTGCGAAAAACTATTTTTTATGTTGACCGACAAATTCCCCTATCTAATATAAATAATTGGGTAGTGTTTATATTACCTGGGTTCTTAAAGCTACCATAGAAGTAAGCCCATATAGTCAATTACAACTCAAATGATCGATGTCACTTAAGAAAATTCTCAATTTAAATTAGAAAATATTATTTTTAAGAATTTCAAATGATGGTATTTTTCAAAGATCAGACCAATGAGTGTCAAATGAGAAAGACTCAAATTTGGAACATTGATTATAGAATCCAAAGGAAGAGAAAATAGGGGTTTTCACAGATCCTGAGGAGAACCTCAATGACTTCCCAAGCTACCCTATGGTTTGGCTCAAATTTCGAGGAAGAAACTATTGAATATTTCATCATGCCAAATTTATTAGTTAGGGCTTACATTTGTATGACATAATCATACAAATAACCTGAAGATATGAGGTTTTATGTCATGAAGAAATTATGTAATACTGAAGGACGACCTCAGATTCCTAAAAGAGTCAGCGCTTAAATTGCACAACATGATTGTGCGAAGGCTTAAGGATGAGTTGAGGTTTTATGTCGCACTAGGCGGACAACCTCAATGTCATATGGCTTGTTGTTTAATTCCAAGGAAAGATGTGCTGTTGTAGATCCTCGTGCTATTGTAGATTAGTGTTGTAGAAGATTGCCCATAGAGTTAGCTCCAGACTCCTCGACCAAGTAGCAATCCTAAAATCTAAAGGTTTAAAGGTTTAAATGACAAGCTTAATTCAATCATTACGGGGGGGGGGGGGGGT
>NW_018165364.1:62797-69806 GCF_001263595.1 Phalaenopsis equestris
GTTAAAGTTGATTAGAGCGACACCAGTTAGGATCCCACGGTTCTCTCGTTCTGGTACCACTATTTTCGTTTGAATTTACTTAGCTTAAACGAGTTGTTAAACTCATTTACACCGGGGAGATCTTGTTAGCAACCGCAGGTTACCTCATCTGAGGAACTCCCGTAAATTCAAAAGGACGTATTATGAAATTGTTATTTTTTTTGTTTTGGTTTTGAAAATGTTGTTTAATTTTGAAAAAGGTTGATTGATTTTAGAAAAGTTGTTTTTTCTTTGATGTCACATGCAAATTTGATTCAAATTTTGCAGGGCAAAGTAAACAAGTACATGTAAGAAAGCGGTGTAAAGAAAAGAAAATTATCATTACAAAATGTAAAAGTGTATATGTCATCTTCTCGTTGCTTCCGCTAAAATGTTAGAACTTGCAATATGTATATATAAGTTTGCAGGAAATTTAAATAAATTGCAAGGGTAGACAGACTATATGAAGGTGTAGCTACCAAACCCTAATTCATAACTTGTTGAGTCCCTAAAGGTTCTAATGGATAATTTTCTGGAACAAAGGATAATAAGTCCAATTATCCTTCAAAACATCCAAAAGGTCATAAAAGCATTTGGAGAACAATCCCTAACAACCTTTAAATCCTTTTGAAATGTTTCGAGTTCACTTGAACCTATTATACTGTTCAATTAATCATCCGCAACTTTAAATTTTGTTTCAATGAATTAATAAACCCTTGTTGATCACACTTTTGGTTGAGGTTTAGTCTTTCCTCTTTAGTAGCCTAGGGTCTAGTCATAGGACTTTCCTGTTGACTATTCCTAGAGTACTAGAAAAAGAACCCTCACCACTAGAAACTCTAAACCATTCTTTGCTCAACTTGAAATTCTACATATTGGTCCTAACCTCTAGCACTTAGTAGGTGGGTTCAATATGAGGAAGCACATGGGGAATCCCCATAGGACTGTCTGGCCTTAAGGTTGACCCTGGGTGTTGGTCTGGAGCTAGTTCACTCACTTTCACTCACTTTTACTCACAACCCTAAACCAAAAAAATTGTTGACTTTGATCCCTTGATATTTGGGAGTCTCATGTAGATAGTCCCCTAGACCCACTAGCCCTAGGCTAGGATTTAGCTAAGACCAGTACATAGAGGACCCAAATAGGAATTTCATTGGTCCATGGCTCATATAGGGTGGTTGGCACCCCAATTTCACCAAAATATCCAACTCAGCCTTTGCCCCCCCCCAATCTACCCAAATTATCTAAATACGTGAAACCCCAAATTTGGCCAAAAATCCTAATTTCACCCAAAATACCCAAATTTGTTCAAAAATCATTTCAAACCATTTCAAACTACCCAAATTGCTCAAAACCACCCAAAATTTTTAAAATTACCAAAATACCCCAAAATTTGCCAAAATTACAAAAATACCCTTGGTGGCCCAAACTATCCCAAAACCAAATCATTTCAAATATCTTCAAAACCAATTTGGACTCTTCAATTAAACCCAATTTGATCAATTTGACCAACTTTGACCAAAAGCCCTAAATTGCCCTAAAAGCCTGACCAAACCCTCGAATTGCCTTTAAAGGCCCAATTTCCCCAAATTCACCCAAAATGTCCATCAATTTGACCCCAATCTTCCCTAATTTCAATTATAAACTCAAATTCATCATGCGTGTGATCATTTAAAACCAAATACAAGTCTAATTGACCCACATTTGAGTCCAATTTCAACCCAAATCAAAAAGCGCCAATTTGTCCCAAGATCAAAATCCCACTAAATTGAACCCCCAAATCTATCCAATTGCCTCAATTGTGAATTATAAATTCTTTGAAATGTTCTCACACATCAAATTGAATCTTAATTTGGCCTTGATCAAGCCTCAGATTCACTCAATTTCAACCCAAATCTAAAATCCCCAAATTTGCCCAAATTTAGCAACATGCCCAAATTTTACCAAATTGAATGAGAACTCTTCATGATATTCTCCTAGATCATTTTCAACCATCAGTTTGAACTTAGCCCTACTCTAGCCCAACCCAAAGTCAAGTCTAGCCCAACAACCCCAAAATTGATCATATGCCCAAAATCCCTCAAATTGAACCTCCAAATCAATTCAAAATCACTCCAAATCTTTTCTAAACTTTTTGTGAGAATCATCCACACCAAATTGTTTAATTAATAAAGTCAAATATCGTGGCTAGCCTAACCCAAACCCAACTTCAATACAATTTGACCCAAATTGAACCCATTCACCAAAATTGACCTAGCCTTACCAAAGTGACCAAATTAATGTCGCCACAACCACTATTTGGACTTTATTGACCAGCCTAAACCCACCTAAACCACCTAGGTGAGCTATGGACCAATGGTCCCTTGATTTAAGGGATCTTAACCATATTTAGCCTTATTTTGAAAATACTTTTCCATCATGACTTGCCATTGGGAGTAAATCATAATTAACCCTCCTCAGACCTCCCTGAGCCAAGAAGTGGCCATACCATGGCCATCCACCACCTCAGCCACCAGAAATAGCCAGCCCAAAGGTGCCCCCATTAGCCAAAACTCAAAATTAAACCTCTCTGAGCTGGCTAAGTCTGATTGGTCACTAGAGCTCTTCATCCCTCCACCTAAGCATTGTCTTGCAGAAGCTCAAAGCAGCCATGGCTATAAGTTAACCCCTTCATGGCCAAGAAAGAGGGTGGAGTGTGCCAAAATCCTTGGAGAAGCTCTGCCAAAATCTCACCAGAGCCTCTCCAAACCATACAAAGTGCAATACCTCTGTTCTCAGCCACTCACAGCACCATCTAGGGCCAATTTCATCATTGAAATTTGCACTAAAACCAGGACAGATTTCTCCACTCTACCACAATGCACCAAACTTCAATTGAACTTGCACACACCATCCACAGAGTGAGAGAATTTGATTCCACACACAAGCCCCATCACAGAGAGCCCCTAATATAGCTCTAGAGCAATCCCTAAAATCTACTTTGACCGAAATCATACCTAAACAATTCACTAGAGCCATTCACCACGGCGAGAGGCATCATCCATGAGCTTTTTGGACCTCCCTAAAGCTTTTACAACCATCGGATTGAGGCCTCCCCTCTTAGACAAATGTATTGAATGCTCACCATGGCTTGAGATTTTTAGGGTTTATTCCTTATGATACAGGGGATGTTCTCTGATTTTTTCAAGGTCAGAGAGTATCTCTATGCTTCTAAACCTAATTTGAGTATCTCTATGCTTCTAAAAGTATCTCTATGCTTCTAAACCTAATTTTCAAGCTAGGATGACTATTTTGGCTTATTTTAATTACATAAATTAAAATATTCCTTGGAAAATTATGAGGATAATTTTAGTAGGCTTCCTGTGGTCAGAGATGATTAGGAAAAATTATATGATGATTTGAATCATTTTGTACATTTTTATTATTAATTAAATGCATATATCTTATTTTAATTTTTGTAAATTAAATATTAATAAAAAATTGACAAAATCAATTTCACAGTGTGCATAAAAATCATTGTTACCCCTATAAAAATTTAAAAATTATTTGATTAAGTTAGAGCATTAATGTTGATTTTCTAAGAAACATTATATTTTTGTAAGAAAATAATTATAATAAATTAAATACACTTGGGGAAATTATTAAAAGTACTTTTTTGAGTTCCTTGTGATCAAGGGCACTTAGAAAAAGTAAAAGTTATTTTTGAGAAAATACATGATTTTTGAGCCTTATTTTGAATTTAAAATAATTTAAAATAATTAAAAATCCCAAAAATTCAAAAAATTTTAAAGTGTGCCTAATGGTCTCCTAATAACTTAGGACTCATTAAAATATTTTCCCTAACTTTTCCAAGTTAAAAATAAATTTTAAAACCTTAAAAATACATTTTTCCTTATTTTTCTCATTAAAATAATTATAATAAATAAATTAAAAATCATAAAAATACAAAAATTGATTCTCTGAGTCTTTTGAACTGAAAGAAGTCTAATAAAAATATAAAAAAAATTTTTGATAATTAAATAAAAATAATTTTTTTAATTAAAACATTATTTTCTTTTTTATTAAATCATTGAAATTTGTTAATAATTAAATAATAATAATAAAAATTTAGTTCAAAAATCTTGGAATTTTGTCTAAGTGTTTCTCTGACCTAAGGGGACCTCTAGTAATTTTTTTATGAATAAAAACTTTATTTTGGATAGTTAAGTAAAATCAACTTTGAAAATACTATCTTTTAAGTTTAAATGATTATTTAACTTAAAATTTGAAAACTCACATTTTCTCCTCTGATGTTTTAATTGACCCATGGATATGACACTCTAAATTCTCAAAGTCGTTTGAATTTTAATTAATGAGTTATGAGGTGAGGAGCACAAAAGGCAAAGGGGTAACTTTAGATTTTGGTACCTTAATCAAAATTTAGGGTTAATAGAGGGAAAATGAGTAATTTGATTTCTAATGAACATGTTTGGATGATTGAAATACAATGAGATTAAAAGGTAGAAACTCACTTGCGACCTTTTCTATAATATGAAAAAAATCCTAATTCCCCTAATCATCATGACTTGGAAGTCAATTAAGATCAAAGGATTCTTAAGTGATGGGCTTAAGCTAGAAAGATGATTATTTACTTATCTTAGGCCTAAAATTGAAGATGATGTGATCTTTCAATAAGAAAATATGTCACTTAAACCAAAATCTTAAACACCATCAATTTCCCCGTTATGATTATTGATACACTGAAAAATATATGCATTTTTAGACTCATATTTTATACTTATTTTTTGTGATATTACACTTTAATGGAAAGCATTTTGATGTTCTCTTGCAAGTTGTTGATTTTTAGGACTTAAAGCAAAAATGATGGAATTTGGAGTCAAAATGACGTTTTTAAGAAATACTCAGTGTCGACCGCCCCAAGGGCAGCGCCGACCACGGAGAACAACAGAACAAACTGAGAATTTTACATAGTGCCGACGGTGCCAGAAGAGCGCCGACGGTGCCTTTAAACAGAGAGCAGTGAATTAAATTATGGGATACTGATACCGACGACGCCAATGTCAGTTCAACCCCTATTTCAAAAAGATTCAATGTATTTGGACAATTTTTGAAGAGATTTTGGAGGCACCTCTTGGAGAACCGACTCTAGGCTCTATTTCGGGCTGAAATTCATCAAAAACCTAGACTCCTTCACTCCTTCACGTTCCTTTTCACTCCACAACGTTCCTCCACGTTCCTTTTTCGCCATTCTTCATAATCCATTTTCATTACACCACCACATTGGATTCAATTATTGAGTTTTTTTTATAATTTAGAGTTTGTGTGGTGAGATTAAGTGTGAAACTTTCTGTATGAGTGCTGGAGAAGGGGAAAAGTGAGAGATATCTTCTTCTTGCATTTATAAGAAAATGCTACAAGGGATTTGTTTTGAGAAAGAGTTTCAAAAAAGTGTTGTTTGTTTATTAGTATCGTATAAACTTTCTTTTATATATGAATTTGTGTTTTGTTGTATCTTTTTCTTGAAGTATGAGTAGTTTTTTCTATCTTTCTCCCTACTCTGAGATATGGTGAAATAAAGAGATAACATGAATATTAAATTATGATGAATTTTCAATTTTGAACTTTATTTACTTTTTGATATGACCAATTGAATTGTCAAAATGTGTTGCAAAACATATGATCTGGGAAATGAAGTATGGTTCTACAACAGAGTGAGGATCAAATTTGATTTCATGGAGGAGAAATTTGTTCATGGAATTAAGTGCAAATAAATAAGGAAATATTCTTTGTTGGGTGTAGAATTGGAGAATCTTCAGGGTGATAGACTAAAATCCCCAATTCGGTCTTAGTGTTTAAAAACTAAAGCGACAGTTAGCCTTCAGGTGAAGGGAAGTGGGAGCCGGTATCCTCCCAACCTAGCCACGGATTTAGGGACTAAACCTGGGATTAGCCAATAATTTTATATGTATTGTATCAAAATAGAGAATTAAAACCACTTCTAATTGGCACAATACATATTATAAATATTTATCTCATCTCATTTCACCAAAACTTCATTGTAGTGAAAAGGATGTTTTTTCACATAAGAAAAACATAGTTAGTAGATTAGTAGTTATTGTTTAAATCTTACATTTTTGTTTTGTTAATAGTTAAGTAATTTAGTTTTTATCTCAAATTTTGAAATTAGTGACAGTAATTTTGTTTGAATTTCTGTGAATATCTTAGTAAAATTTATCATTGTAAATTTAAACCTTCCCCGCTGGATCGATATTTTGGGCTTCAACGTAAAATTTATCATTGTAAATTTAAACCTTCCCCGTTGGATCGATATTTTGGGCTTCAATAGAAAGTCCATTATTATTTGATAACGATACGTATACTTGCGTAGAATCTCATTAACAATTGCCTATACTTATATATATTTTACTCAACTTACTTTTAGTACACGGATAAAGTTTTTGGCGCCATTGTGGTGTTAACTTCATAAATCCTTACATATAAAAAATTGGGATCAAGTTTTTGACGCGGTTATCGGGAAAGATAACGGTTAAATTAAATAGTTTTGATAAATTAGGAAATTTAAAGATAATAAATATACCATAAAAATACAAAATAATATAAAAAATCAAAAGTCCAAAAAGAAATATATTTTTATTTAAAAGTGTTTATTTTTTAGAATTTTACTTTACTTACTTTATTTGTTTATGCGAAATATTGGATCTGAAGGTTTAATACTTTACGATTCAGAATAAGAATGCACTATTAGAAAAGTTTGAAAACAATAAAGAGAAATTAAGAATTTAAAAGAAATGACAAAGAAATTAGAAAATCCGATAAATGAGAACTGACAAAGGCCTTTAAAAGATTATGTGAATCCAACAGTAGATGAACTTCACTTGACTATTCAAAATCCTGATGTTGCTGCTAATTCATTTGAGCTTAAATCTGCTATTATCCAAATGATACAAAATAATCAGTTTGGAGGATCACC
>NW_018165364.1:69943-73050 GCF_001263595.1 Phalaenopsis equestris
ATCTATTATAGATGCTGTTGCGGGTGGTTCATTAATGTCAAAACCTTTTGATGAAGCATATTCTTTAATAGAGGAAATGACTACTGATAATAATTAATGGCCCTTTGAATGGGTAAATCCAAAGAGAGTAACCAGTATTCATGATTCTGATGCAATATCTATTTTAGCATGTCAAATTGCCCTATATGAAAGAAGATTAATCAAATTGGAGTGAACTATTCTCAAATACCACTAGTGTTAGAGGAAAATTCACTAGGATAGATAATTGATACTCAATCATCTTATGAAACTATGAATGTTATAAATAATAGAAATAATAATCCCTATTCTAATTATCATAATCCTGAATGGAAAAATCACCCTAATCTAAGTTGGAATAATTATAACAATTCGGTGAATCCTTCAGAAAATTTAAATAACCAAAGGAATCCTAACTATAGACCTTATTATCCTCTTGGATTTAACAATAACTCACAAGTTAAGGAGAAGAAGTTGATTATGGAAGAAGTAATGTTGAACATGGGAAATCAAATACAAAATCAAGAAGCTGCAATTAGGAATATTACTTCTGCATTTAGTAACACACTTACAGGAATTCTTCCTAGCACTGTTGAAGTTAATCTAAAAGATCAAAATAAAGAGTAAATTAAAGCTGTTCAATTACAAAGTGGATAATAAGTTGAAACAAAGATCCAAAAGAGAAACTGAATATGATGAAGAAATGGAAGAAATAGAAAATGATTAACAAAAAAATAAACAAACACAGAGCCTATAAAAAAGCCATTACCTCTGTTTCCTCAAAGGCTAAAACAGAAGAGTAAAGATAAACAATTTAAAAAAATTTTGAAAATCCTTAAGAAGTTATTGATAAATTTTCCTTTTCTTGAAACTTTGGAACAAATGTCAAGTTATGCTAAATTTATGAAGGATGTATTAAACAAGAAAAGGAAGTTTACAAATCATGAGACCGTTGCACTTAGTGAAAAGTGTAGTGCTATTATTCAGAAAAAGCTTCCTAAAAAATTAAAATATCCTGGTAGTTTTTCTATACCTTGTGCAATTGGAGAAAAGTTTTACAGAAAAGCTTTATGTGATTTAGGAGCGAGTATTAATCTTATGTCTTTATCAATTTTTAAACATTTAGATTTGGGAGAAATTTCCCCTACTACTGTAACTCTTCAATTAGCTGATCAATCAAAAACTTATCCAAAAGAGAGTTATAGAAGATGTGCTAGTAAAAGTGGATAAATTTATTTTCCCTATAGATTTTATAGTATTGGATATGGAGGAAGATAAAGAGATTCTCATTCTTTTAGGGAGACCATTTCTCGCAACAAGGAGAGCTATAATAGATGTGCAAGAAGGAGAATTAATGATGAGAGTTAATGATAAAGAAGTGAAATTTAATATAGCAAAATCTATGAAATATCCTGCAATCGAAAAAGATAATGAATGTTTCAGGATGAAAGTAGCTGATTATCTAATTAATGAGCAGTTTAAGAATGAATTTGAAGAAAAATTAAAGCAAGGAGAAATCTTTGATATTGAAAATGAAGTAAAAGAAGAAGATTTAGATTATATTCAGGGAAAATAGGAAGCATTGGACTTGCTGGAAAATGATAGTAAAAATCTTATTCCTTCAAGTATTAAACCATCTAAACTTGAATTGAAGATATTACCTGCCCATTTAAAATATATAATTTTAGGAGAGTCATCTACATTGCCTATTATTATATCTTCTGAGTTAACTAAAATTCAGGAACAAAAGTTGATAGAGATGTTGAAAAAGTATAAAAAGGCTTTTTGATGGACTTTAGCAAATATTAAAGGAATTAGTCCTTCAATTTGTATGCACAGAATTTTATTAGATGAACAGTATGAACCTAAAGTGGATCCTCAAAGAATATTAAACTCAATAATGAAAGAAGTTGTTAAAAAAGAGAATTTAAAGTGGTTAGATGCTGGAATTATATATCCTATTTCAGATAATGCTTTGGTAAGCCCAATTCACTGTGTTCCGAAGAAAGGAGGAATGTTGAAGAAAATAAGAAAAAAGAATTAATACCAATAAAACAATTAACTGGTTGGCAAATTTGTATTGACTATAGGAAACTAAATATGACCACCAGAAAAGATCACTTTCCTTTGCCCTTTCTAGATCAAATGTTGGATATATTGGCCGGAAACAAAAACTATTGCTTTTTAGATGGATATACCGAATATCACCAAATTTCAGTTGCTTCAGAGGATCAAGAGAAAACAATTTTTACAAGCCCATATGGACCATTTACTTTTCGTAGAATGTTTTTTGGACTATGCAATGCACTTGCAACATTTCAAAGATTCATTATGCTGATTTTTAGCAATTTTATAGAGCATGGAATGGAAGTGTTTAGGGATGATTTTTCTGTATTTGGGACTTCATTTGAGTTATGTCTTAATAATTTAGAAATCATTTTGAAGATATGTGAAAAAATAAACCTACTCTTAAATTGGGAAAAATGTCAATTTATGGTTGAGACTTTGTTTGAGTTATATCTTAATAATTTAGAAAAAGTTCTGGAAGTATGTGAAAAAACCAACCTAGTGTTAAATTGGGAAAAATGTCAATTTATGGTTGCAGGAGGTATTGTACTTGGGCATAAAATTTCTGAAACTGGCATGGCGGTAGATCCTGCAAAAATCTAAGTTATAGAAAAATTACCACATCCTACTAGTGTTAAAGGGGTGAAAAGTTTTCTAGGACATGCTTGTTTTTACAGGCGCTACATAAAAGTTTTTTCGAAAATAACTAAGCTGTTATGCTAACTTTTAGAAAAATATACGAAATTTGATTTTGATGAGGAATGCATAAAAGAATTTGAATTATTAAATAAAAAATTAGTCACTACACTTATAATAGGATAAAGAATGTTTCAGGATGGAAGTAGCTGATTATCTGAGTAATGAATAGTTTAAGAATGAGTTCAAAAATAAATTAAAGCAAGGATAAATTTTTTAGAATGAAGATGAAATGAAAGAAGAAAATTTGGATTATAATCAGGACAAATTTGAAATGTTAGACTTGTTGGAAAATGATAGTAAAAATCATAGTAAAAATCTTATTT
>NW_018165364.1:73100-73648 GCF_001263595.1 Phalaenopsis equestris
TGCCCATTTAAAGTATGTACTAAAGTATGTACTTTTAGGAGAGTCATTTACATTGCCTGTTATTATATCTTCTGAGTTAAATGAAATTCAAGAACAGAGTTGATAAGAATGTTGAAAAACTATAAAAAAGCTTTTGGATGGACTTTAGCAGATATTAAAGAAATTAATCTGTCAATTTGTATGCACAAAATTTTATTAGATGAACAATATGAACCTAAAGCTGATCTTCAGAGAAGATTAAACCCAATAACGAAAGAAGTTATTAAAAAAGAGATTTTAAATTTTAAGATGGTTAGATGTTGGAATTATATATCCTATTTCAGATAGTGTTTGGGTAAGCCCAATTCACTGTGTTCCAAAGAAAGGAGGAGTGACTGTTGAAGAAAACAAGAAAAATGAATTAATACAAATAAGACAAGTAACTGGTTGGCGAATTTGCATTGATTATAGAAAATTAAATATGGCTACCAGAAAAGATCACTTTCCTCTATCCTTTCTAGACCAAATGTTGGATAGATTCGCTGGGGGTAAATATTATTGCGTTTTAG
>NW_018165364.1:75099-76671 GCF_001263595.1 Phalaenopsis equestris
GCTCGGAGTGTTTCTAAATTTTTAATTAAGAATATTTTTATAAGATATGGAATGTCGAGAGTAATTGTTACTGATGGAGGATCTCATTTCTAGAACAAGAGAATCAAAAAATTGATTAAGAAATATGATGTTATGCATAGATTTTCAACTACTTATCATCAGCAGACTAGCGGTCTAACAGAGATATCAAATCATAAAATTAAAAGGATTTTAGAAAAAGCTGTAAATCCTTATAAATTATATTGGTCTGCTAAACTAGATATTGCATTATGGGCATACAGAACTGCTTATGAGACTCCTATAGGAATGTCCCCATACAGATTGATTTTTTGGAAAAACATGTCACTTACCAATAGAATTGGAGCTTAAAGCATTTTGAGCTATTAAGGAATTTAATTTTAATCTAAAAGATGCTGGTGAGAAAAGATTATTGCATCTCAATGAACTCGAGGAAATAAGAAATGAAGCATATGATAATGCAAAAATCTATAAAGAGAAAATGAAAATATGGCATGATCGGAAGATTGTTAAGAAGAAATTCAAACTTGGACAAGAAGTTCTATTGTATGATACAAGATTGAGATTGTTTACAGAAAAATTGAAATCCAGATGGTTAGGACCATTTAAAGTGATTAAGTCTGTCATTATGGAACTGTTGTTATTAAAGATCCTAACACTAGAAAGATATTTAAAGTTAATGGGCAATGTTTTAAACACTATTATGAAGGGCACATACCTTAATTTAAAGAAGTTTCAATGTTAAGTCAACCCAACTAAACAAATGGTATGTTGGGGGCTGACGACGTTAAACCAAGTGCTTTGTGGGAGGCAACCCATACATATATGTTTATGTATTACTACTTTATTTAATAAGTGATAATAATCCTACAAAATTAAATTTATTATAAATTAAGTCAAATATTGGTATTGTAGGAAAATTTGAAATTAAATTGAACAAAAATGAAAGTTGCAAGTTTTGGCCACTAGCGCCGATGACACCCAAGAAAAAGGACTTCAGCGCCGGTAGCGCCAATCGGGAGCGCCGACTGCGCCGAGAGCGTTTTAACGGTTCAGACAACTTTTGGCAGACTTTAGCAGGATTTTGCTCCATAATAATCACCGAGAGGTGTTTTTAAAGTCCTAAAAACTGCCTTGGATGACTGAAAACTTCCTTTTTTCGGATTCCATGGCTTCCAATTTTAAAATACTTCAAGGTATGGAGTTTTCAATAGAAGAAAGTATATTAGTTTTAACGCACAGAGATTATACGACAAAATTATTACGAAGAATAGATTGATCAAGGAGAGAGGTTTTAGTTAATCATGGATTAATCAATCCAAGTGCTCCGGTTGATAAGTTCATCCTGCAAAGGAGATGGGAAGTTTTGTGTTACATTAATGTTGTAGTTATTGTACATGTAGTAATGGAGTTTTATGCAAATTTACATGGAATTACCCAAGGATTTGTTTTCGTACGAGGTAAGGTTGTACCATTTACTCCTACGAGGATTAATGAATTGTACATGAAAGAAAATATTCCAATATATCATTATACAAATTTTGACCCTACACG
>NW_018165364.1:76692-79875 GCF_001263595.1 Phalaenopsis equestris
TAATTTTCTGACGACGGATGAAAGTGATATGTGGGAAGCACGAGATGAGAGAGATATTAGTTTCCCTGCTTCATCACTTAATCCAATTTTGAAGAAGTGGGATTTCTTTATTTCGGCAAAATTACTCCCCACTATGAAGATTAGTAAAGTCACCAAAGAAAGTGTTATTTTAAATTACTGCATTCAAATGGAAAAACTCATTGATATAGGATCAATCATATTTAAATCTGTTATGGGTATCATGATGAATGGATCGATTTATGGATTTGGGCATCCTTCTACAATTTTTTTGATTTGCAGTCAATCCTAATTGCCATATGAAAGTTGGGAAAAAGTTGTACTATCTTGGGAGCCCATGATCCCTGTTGATGATAATTATGTTGGAAATGATAATGAAGCATTAAAGGCTATTATAGATTATTCTTCACATGCTTCAACTCCATTAATACCACCAATAGTTGGAAGTTCTCTTGCTTTAGAGAAGAAATTGAAGAATGAAAGAAAACTTCAGAATATTATGAATATAGTGGGAGATCTTAAGTACCTTTTTGATCACCTAGATTGGAGAATTAAGGAAAATTTTGATCATACTGGAACTTTTGAAGCAGGATTAGTTCAGATGTTTAAAGAAAATGGGTGGATCAAAGAAAATTTGACAGATCAATTCCCGTACCGATCCTTCTACAACCTATATGTCCATTACAAATCTATGGAAGATATTAGAGGAGAAGAAAACACTGAAGAAGAGGCAGAATAATTGAAGACTTTGGATTCTATATTTATTTAAAAGTATTTATGTATTTAATGTAATTGTGTGGATTGGATTTGGTTTGGTTTGTTTTGCTTTAGAATTCTGAACTTTTATTATGTGTATAGTTTTGTGTCAGCGTTTAGTGTTGTGGCTTGATTTCGACGTTGATTTATACTTAGATTGCTTAATAGCTATGAATGTTTAATTTGAAAAATATGTTTGTAAAAAGTTTATTTTCATATATAAAAGTTAGTTTGTTGTTGTTTGTGAAAATGATTATTTGCGAAATGTTTATATGTGAATTATTGTTAGACAAAAAATTGTGTTTAAAAATACTAAAAAAACTTTGAATAAATTGAAAGAAATTGAAAATTTGAAAAATTCCAAAATTGAATTTTGGGCCTTTAGCGCCGACGGCGCCTTCAACCCGAGAGCATCCCTTAACCCCTTAAATTTGTGATTTTCACCGTAATCCTCTATTTTTACCCCTTGAGTTACCTTCAAACTTCGGTTTTCACACCCAGGGCTTGATTTTGAGTAGATTTGAGGCAATTTAGAGGCAAAGGAACTTCAAATTTTATCTTCTCTAGGTAAGAGCTACACTTTAAACTAAAAACTTTTTATTTTTATCAAGGATTTTTCTCACATTGCATAAATCCGAAAGTTTTGAAATTGTTTAGAGATTTTGAGAAAATGCTTTGGTGAAGAACTCTTACTTAGCAGATTTAAGTTTAAAATGCTGTACATTTTGATTTTTGGAATTTTGAAATTTATTCTGATTTTTATTAAATTTTTCTTAGATTTCCTATGGTACTTAGAGCGAGCAAAAGAAAAATAGATTATGACAAGTAAAAATTTTTTAGTTATAAAGCTAGTGCTCGATTTCATAGTCTTCGTGAAAATAAAAAAGAGATTTCTAATCGTGGTTTCAAAAATCTGTGAGGAGAAGTTGAACGATTAATTATTGATTGGCATTGGGAAAACTTCTGCTATTTTACTGCTGATGTAATAGTTGGGATAGTTATGGAATTTTATGACAACTTTTTGAAGGCTTCTGATGATTTTGTTTTTGTTCGTGGAAAAAGGGTAGAGTTTACTCCAAGAAAAATAAATGAGTTTTATTAGTTAGAGAATGTTTATAGATGTCAGTATCATTCATTTTCTGCTACAAATGAGGCCTTAGATGAGGTAATTTCTTTTCTAACTAGTGAGAAAGGGGCTTGGAAAGTAAAGAATGGAGTTAAAGTCAACTTTCCCCTTTCTATGCTAAATGTAGTATCTAAGGCCTGTTATTTTCTCTTCATCCTCAGGAGTTATTTGTATTTGGTGATATCTGGTATATCCATCCAGAAAACAAAAGCGTTTATGCCCAACTAGTCTATCCAGCATTTGATCCAGAAAGGGTAGTGAAAATGACCAAGTATAGAGCCATCCTAAACTTCTATATTCAGCAAGTGATGGACATAAATGTAAGCTCTATTATTTATATGAACACTCGATCTATTGCTCTAGGAGAGACCACTGGTGGATTGGCACACCTTGCTCTTATTTACACACTTTGTGAGCAGGCATGAGTTGATTTCAGATAAGATGAGGAGAGGATTGAGCCTCAAATACCTATTGGACCTGCAAAAATTAAAACTTATGAGTCCCATGTTGATTGGATATCTGGAAGTAAGGGCAGGGATATTCCTTCTACTTCTAGGACCCCTACTTTTAGTGAGCCTACTTCTAGTGACCCCAGTAACAGGGAACTATTGGACCAGATGATGCTTCAACAGGGGGATATTTTGAGGATGGGTCATAGATTACAGAACATAGATGCCAGAAATGCTCATACAAATGATTTGATTCGTCAGAAGTTTGAATATGATGATGCTTATGATGATGCTTTAGTGAGATACCTAAGGGGTGATCATTCAGTTCAGTTCTCTATTCACCCTGTTTATACTCCATATCAGCAGCAAAAGTTAGATGTTGGTGAAGAAGAAGATGATGACTGGTGATCTTTTTGTTAGTTTGTATGTGATTATACTTTGTGACTATGTTATGTGTTTTGTGATATTGTTGAGACTGCTTATTAGATTTTGAGACTCTGTTGTTATGTTGTAATGTGAAACTGTAATTTGTAAAACTATTTTCATTTCTAGAATTTAGTTTAGTTTTGTTGTTAGTTTCAACATTTTGTTATATGTATTGTAATTAACTCTTTCTCAACAGATTTTATATGTATTATGTGCAATTTAATATTTTAAGCCTTGTAGTTTTTCATATTATCACCTTCAGTATTTCAAAATTTATTATAAAAAATCAGAACCTTCAATAGGTATGTATTTTCTGTATGTATTTATTGTTTTCTTTCACCCTTTATTTTGAAGTTCTTCATGCTAAATCTTTTCAAAATTTAAGTTTGGGGGGGGGGGGGGGTTTTT
>NW_018165364.1:80368-81308 GCF_001263595.1 Phalaenopsis equestris
ATGTGGGGAGAAGCTTGAAGAGATGCCTAATTAAAAATTGGCTTCACTTGAATCAACTTAAGGAAAAAGACTTGGACACATTTTCTAAACCTTTTATTTGAATATTAGCTTAATTATTAGTTAATTTTTATGAAGTTCTTTTTCATATGTATATTCTAAGTGACTTTAATATGACAAATTGCAATTTTTCTTGAAAGAAATAGAGGATTAGAAATCTTGGACTTAATTGCTGAATATTCTTACACCTTTAGTATTAACTGGAGTTGTTTTGAATTTTTCTTAAGTTATACTATTATGTTTAGAGAACTAAAATATGGAAATCTAGAAGTTAAATTCTTTACCATAAGTCATAATTTTATGTCGTAGAGGAGTTACTTGAGGACAAGTAACATGTAAGTTTGGGGGATTTTGATATACCAAAAATATATGCATTTTTAGAACCATATTTTATACTTATTTTTGGTGATATTGCACTTTAATGGAAGGTTATTTTATACTTATTTTTGAAGAAATACTCAGTGCCGACCTCGCAGAACAACAAAACAGATTGAGAATTTTACTCAGTGCCAATAGCACCAGAAGAGCGCCAACGGTGCCTTTAAATAGAGAGCAGCAAATTAAATTGTGGGACACTGACGTCGACAGTGCCAATCTCGGTTTAACCCTTGTTTCTAGAAGATTCGACATATTTAGATGATTTTTGAAGAGATTTTGGAGGTACCTCTTGGAGAACCGACCCTAGGCTTTTTTTGGGGCTGTAATTCATCAGAAAACTAGACTCCTAGACTCTTAGATTCCTTCACTCCTTAACTCCTTCATGTTCCTTTTCACTCCACAACGTTCCACCACATTCCTTTTTTGCCATTGTTCATAATCTATTTTCATTCCACCACCACATTGACCACAATTAGTGAGTTTTCTTTTATAATTTAGAGTTTGT
>NW_018165364.1:81752-101675 GCF_001263595.1 Phalaenopsis equestris
TTTAGTTCATGGAATTAAGTGCAAATAAATAAGGAAATATACTTTGTTGGGTGTAGAATTGGAGAATCTTTAGGGTGACAGACTAAAATCCCTAATTCGGTCTTAGTGTTTAAAAACTAAAGCGAGAGTTAGCCTTCAGGTGAAGGGAAGTGGGAGCTCTGGAGTGGGAGCTGGTATCCTCCTTGCCTAGCTACAGATATAGGGACTAAACATTGGATTAGCCAATGATTTTCTATGCACTTTATCTTGGTAGAGAATTAAAACTGCTCGTATTTGGCACAATACATATTATAAACATTTATCTCATCTCATTTCACCAAAACCTCATTGTAGTGGGAATGATGCTTTTTCACATAAGAAATCTTCATTACATAAACTGAGTTAGTAGATTAGTAGTTACTGTTTAAATCTTGCATTTTTGTTTTGCTAATAGTTAAGTAATTTAGTTTTTATCTCAACATTAGAAATTAGTGACTGTAATTTTGTTTGACTTTCTGTGAATTTCCTAGTAAAATTTATCATTGCAAATTTAAACCTTCCTCGTGGGATTGATATTTGGGGCTTAAATAGAATGTCCATTATTACTTGATAACGATACGTATACTTGCGTAGAATCCAATTAATAAGTGCCTATACTTATATATATATATTTTACACAACTTAATTTTAGTACACAGATCAAGTTTTTGGTATGGTGTGGTGTCAACTTTATAAATCCTTACATATAAAAAATTGAGATCAATTATTAAGGACATCGTAGTGACATAGGCTCGATGTCTAAACTCAATTGATTGGATTTAGAAGATAATATGATTGGTGATTAACATCTTTAAACACTACATGCCTGAATTTAATTGTGGGCCCCAAAATATTTTATGACTCAAACCTGCCTTAGGATCTCCTTAAATTAAATATCAATTGATTAAGTATCTTATCCTTAGGATAATTAAATTGTCCAGCTTCACTAGGCAACGGGGTAGTCACACTCTAACATTTGATGATTAATGAAACAATATGATGAAGTTTTAAATGAACTCAAAATAATTCAAGAGATCCTCGAAGTAGTTTAGGGTCATCCCCGAACACTTTGAAATCTTGTGGATATTTGGAAGGGCAAATTGAACTTGCCATATTTTGTTCTGAAATCACCCACTAAGATCTTCAGAGGCTCAATAAATTTGTAACTTAGGGTCTAGTAGATATACCTTCATCTACTCCGGAAATTTCAATTCCTTGCAAAATTATATATATACACTACCAAAGCTAACCTTATAAGTGGAGGAATGAGAAGAATCGACAAATACACTTTTAAATTATTGCATTTACCTTTCTATACCTCATAAACAACGATGTCACCTTACATGCCAAAACCAAAACTGTTAGAATAGCCGCACAACCAAAACCAAAATTTAAAAATTAAACAAGATAAAATTCACCGCCATAACATTCAAAATATAAGACAACTCAAAATTTAATCACAAACATCACAAAAATATTGCAACCAAATTAACACGTCTCTATCGAATGATCGGGAATCCCTTGGAGGAGGTAACCTATGGTTGCTAATGAGATTTCCCACGGTCTAAATGAAAGTATGGAACTCATTAAGTTGAGTTTAGTAAATTCATTTGGACTAAGTGAATTCGAAAGAAAATACTGGCGCCAAAACAACTGGCGCCGAAACAAAGGAGCCGTAGGATCCTAACCGGTGTCGCTCTAATCAACTTTAACATTCCCCATAACATTTAAATAACTATAAATTTAAGAAAAATTTGATTTGACATCGTGCCTCAACATATTAGAAAACTTAAACTCACTATGACGAGGAGTATGAAGCTAACATTATGGGCAACACTACCATTTTCAACACCAAAACATGTCTACATCAGCTAAACCATTCCTTAGAATTAAATAACAATTAAATAACCAAGCCATATCCAAGCCATATGACTTCGAGGTTGTCCACCTAGTGCGACATAAATCATCAACTTATCTTTAGTCTTTTGTATAACTCTACTTCACAATTTAAGCCCTAACTCATTTTAAGATTCTGAGGTTGTCGTTTGTCACGACCTAAATCCTCGTATCTTCTAGGATATTTGTGTGATCTTTTCACACAAATGTAAGCCCTAATTAATACAACTGGCCGGATGAAACATCTAAATATTTATCCTCCAAATTGAAGCCAAATCATAAGATAGCTTGAAATGTCACCGAGGTTCTCCTCAGGATCCGTGACTTCCCCTAGTTGTTCTTCCGTTGGATTCCATAATAAATGTTCCAAGTTTGAGTCATTTCCTTTTCACACCTCTTTGTCTGGTTTCATTGAAAAGTCCTATTCCTTTGAACTCTTTGAAGACAATATCCCCTGATTTTTATTGAGAGTTTTCTTAGTTGACTTTGGTTATCGAAGATGTAATTAACTATAAGGGCTTACCTTTACAGGCAACTGTTCCAAACCCATCTTAATATTAACCCTATTTAAGTTTTCAAATTAAATAGGGGAACTTGTTCATTTATAAGAAAAATGGTTTTCGCAGACCAAACGGATGTCATATATTTCTTAGTTTATTTGATTGAGTCTCACTATCAAGATATGTGTTTATTTTTTAGGATAGATACATAGCTTGAGGTGCAGTGCTCTTTCATTTAAACTATAAAAGACATGGAATCAGTTTGGTTTCATATTTTTCTAAACTTAAATTTACATATGTAAATTAAATGCCTTTCCAAAGCGGGCGGTGAGAATTCAGTTTTGGTGATCGGTTTTGGTGCCCGACAGCTTCCAATGGGCAACTCCTCAACTTTTAAGTGCCGACAACCCTATTCTTAGTGAACCTGATATTTTCATTATCTCAAGAGTGGGGTACTTCAAATATTCACTTGATATTTTACTTTAGAGTTATGTAAGTAGATGCCTCTAAGGCAAGCATAAGTCATTAAAGATTTTGTACCCACCATTAAAGTTAGGCTTATAGTGTTTTCAAAATGTTCATAATTAGTTATCTTATCTTTTACAAACCTCATTAAACAAGTTCAAATATCAAGTTTAGCTCACTACTAAGCCCTTAACAATTTCATGGGTAAATTTGCATTTATCAAAATATCAATTTGGTTGGAATGTATTCTTATAAAAAAAGTTCATGCTATTGTTTAGTCATCAATTATGGACTTAAAATAAGTGAATTTTTATCTTCCCAATTTAAGCCTATCACTTTAGTATCATCTAGTTAGATTAACTTCCAAGTCGTAACAATTTGTAAAATTATAATTTTACCCTTATCTTGAAAAAGGTGGCAAATTGGTTTCTACCTTTTAACCCATTATATTTCAAATATTCAAAAGAGTTCATTAGGATCAAAATTACCCGTTTACCCCTTTGGTCAATTATAAATTTTGATTAAGGCTTCAAAATCTAAAATTGCCACTTTGTCCAATTGTCACTTTGTCCCTAGGGCTCTCCACTCCGTAACTTATCAAAAATAAAAATTAATTTGAAATTTTTAGAGTACCCCACTCATGGGTCAATTAAAATATTAGTGGAGAAAATGTGAATTTTTAAAATTTAATTTAATTTAAATAGTTTTTTTAACTTAGAAATAGGATTTTTAATATTAATTTATTTAACTAATCAAAGTAAACTTTTTATTCGTTGGAAAACTATTGGAGGTTCACCTAGGTTAGAAGACCACTTGGACAAAATTTTATAATTTTTTCAAGTTATATTTTTAATTATTTATTGATTTTTAATGATTTAATTAAGTAGAAAATATCTTTTAATTACAAAAATTACTTTTTACACTTTTATTAAATTTCCATGTTTTATATTTTTATTAAAGTTTCTTTTGTTCAAGGAACTCAGAGAAACAAATATTATATTTTTATGACTTTTAATTTATTTATTATAATTATTTTAATTAAAAATTAGTAAAAATTAGAGAAAATACATTTTTAGCCTTAAAAAATTATATTTAACTTAAAAAAAATAGGAAAAATATTCTAATAAGTCCCTAGTGATCAGGAAATAATTAGGAACATTTTAGATTATTTTTGTATTTTTAAAATTTTTAATTATTTTAATCCCAAAATATAGCTAAAAATGAACTATTTATTTAAAATAATTTTAATTTTTTCTAAGTGTCCCTAATCACAAGGAACTAAAACCATTTTTCATAATTCTTCTAATTATATTTAATTTATTAAAATTATTTTAGTTCTAAAAATACCATTTTATATGAAAAATCAATTTTAGTGCTCAAATTATATCAAATAAATTTAAAATTTTTATAGTAAGTTAGAATAAGTGTTATTTACAGTGTGGAATCAATTTTGTTAATTTTTAAAATATATTAAATTTATCATAATTTTTATGAACTTTTAGAGTTTAATTAACTATAGTAATTTACGTAAATATTAAAACTTAATCTACATTTTTCTAAGAGTCCTTTTACTATAGGGAACCTTACAAAATAAGTCCCATAATTTTTTTATTTATATTTTAATTTATATAATTATTTTAAGTAAAATATCTATCTAAACTTGGAAATTAGGGTTACATGTGTAGAGATGCTTTCTGACTTTGGAAAAAATCACAAAACATCTCCACTATCATGAGGAATAGACCCCTAAAGTCTCAATCCACGGTGATTATTATATATTTAATTAAAATTAAAAGAATCCAGAGAGTATTTAATTAATTAAAAATCAAAGACTCTTCAAACAATTTTCATTTTTTATCCACATTATTCTCCCCTATTCACTATGCAACATAATATTTTAATTTTATTGTTTTGACTTTTTTACACTAAGTTATGGATTTTCTAAGTTCTAAAATTAAAATAAATAAAAAATCTCAAATTTTGTACTTAACTCAGTCAGCTGCCACGTCAACCTTGCATGCGCCGAGCTTTCCAAGTGTCACTCTGTCATTTGATGTTGTCGTCCACCTAAGTGCCTCGTCAGCCTGCGCGTATCGCCTCATCTTCTCGTCCGGCGCGATCCTAGCCGTCCATCTGATACACATGAAAAAGGATGACATCCGTTCATGGTCCCCGATCAGCCTAACCCGAGAACCGTTTAACTTCAAACCCTAAGATCTCAGCCTAGACTCAACTAAATCACTTTAGGTTTGTTCCTACACCTTCATCTACTTAAGACAAATACATCTATATGGCTACATGCTTATGGAATAAAACTTTTCTTCACAAAGTCCCAAACTGAGCAAAAAATTAGGGTTTGAGAAATATACCCAACTCTGATAGAAGAGGCCTCAGTTAGATGCTTGTGGAATCTTTAGTAGGGTCCAACAAACCTTCTCAAAGTGTCACCTTGCTCTGGTATAAGGTCTAGATAAGAGTTCGACCAACATGTGATGCGACCTTAGTCTATGAGTGGATTAGAGGGCTCAACAAAAAAGGATTTTGATGGGAAACCTCCTTGTTTAGCCTGAGGAAGCTTTTGGAAGGTTTAATTTGAAGCTTTGTAGAGTTTTGTAAAGGGACAAAAAATTGCCTTGGATTTCAAGTGTGAAATTGGGCTTTGACAGTGGATATGGAGGGTTGATGATTGTGGGATTGGACTTAGGAATACTTGAAGAGGCTCTGGAAGGATTTTGGCAGAATCTCCCCAAGGATTTGGATTATTTTCTCCTTTGGTCGTGGGAGGTAGGGTTTAAATAGAAGGGGAAGGGGTGGCCACCATGGCTGGCTAGTGGGTGCAAAGGGCAGCTTAGGTGGAGGGTTGAGTGGCACCAATGCTCAATGGAGATGAGTCAACTCAGAGAGTTCAAATTTTAAGTTTTGGCCATGGGGTCCTCTCAATTGTGGTTTTTTTCGGCCACTAGGGTTTTGGCCATGGGGTCCTCTCAATTGTGGTTTTTTGATGATTATCCACCGGCCGGCCAGACCAGGGCTGGTGGTCAGGTTGTCAGGTGAGACAGTGGGAGGTTTAATGATGATTATCCATGAAGGATTAATGCTTGATGTAAAATATGTTTGGGTTTAGCCAAATATGGGAAGATATCCCTTAAAAAAGGGACCTTTGGTCCATGGCTCATGTAGGGTGGGCTAGGTGGGTCTAGTCTGGTCCCTAGATTACCAATGTTGGATGTAGTGGTCTTGCGTTGGTCAATTTGGCTTGGTTTGGTCACATGTATGGTTTGGGTTCAAAATTGTTTCATGAGCTTGGATTTAAGTTTGGGTTTGTCTAGACTTTAAATTTGGCTCAATTGATTGATCAAATTGCCTTAAATAATTGTCATGAGGAGTTTTGGTTACCAATTGGATGATTTTGCATTGATTTGGAATGTCAATTTGGTGGAATTTGACCATATGGTCAATTTTGGGCATTTGGGTTAGACTTAGGTTAGGGTTTGGATATGGTTCAATTTTTGGTTCAATTTGATGTGGATGATTGTCATTGAAAATTTAGAATTCAAATTTGGGGAAATTGATTTGGTCATGGGGTTCAATTTGAGAGATTTTGGATTTTGGGGCAAAATTGGGGATTTGAGATTGGGCTTGAAATTGGGTTCAATTGGACTTAGATTTGGTTTCAATTGGGATTGTGAATGATTTGAGTTTGGATTGAAATTGGGAGAGATTGAAGTCAATTTGGTGGAAATTGGGAGTGAATTGAGCAATTTGGGCCTTTAAGGGCAATTTGAGGATTTTGGTCAAAATGGATTAATTTAGTCAAATTGGGCTCAATGGAGTGGTTCAAATTGGTTTTGGGGACATTGGGAGTGATTTTGGAGCTTTTGGAAATTTTTGAGATTTTGGGTGTTTGAATGGTATTTTGGTAGTTTTGGGGATTTTGGGAATTTTGGAAAAATTGAGGTATTTTGGTCAATTTGAGTGATTGGGAAGGGTTTGAAATGATTTTTGAAGAGATTTTGAAAATTTGGGTTATTTTGGGGATTTTTGGTAAAAACTAGGTTTTAGGGGGCAATTTGGTAATTTGGTGAAGTTTGGGGTCAAGAACGGTCAAAATTGGGCATTTAGCAAAATTGAGATTGATTGAGAATGTTAATCACGAGGTCAACCTATTTGAGCCATGAGACCAAGAGAACTCGCATTATGGATCCTCGATGTCCTGGTTTTAGCTAAACCCTAGCCTAGGACTAATGGTTTAGGGGACCATTCACATGAGTTTCCAATAGATTAAGGGATCAACTAAGCATATTTGGCTGGGGTTGAGGTTGAATCTGAAAGGTATCAAGTGTGTGTGCCGGATTGACCAAGACCACACTACCAAGGGCTAACCCTAAGGTCAAACAGTCCTACGGGGACTCCTCTTTAGCTCCTCCATATTGGTCGAACCTACTAAGTACTAGAGGTTAGAACCAACATGTGGAACTTCAAGATGAGCAAAGAAGAGTTTAGAATTTCTAAAGGTGAGGGTTTCATCACTAGTCCTTTAGGAATAGTTAACATGAAAGTCTTATGGCTAGATCTTAGGCTTCCAAAGAAGAAACTAGACCTCAACCAAAAGTGAGGTCAACAAGTACACACTTATGCAACAAATATGTAAGTGTTGTCAGGGCTAAGTAATTGAAAGAGTCTGACAAAGCATACAAAATCTTTTATCCTAAGAACAAAATGAGTTTTAAAATGTTTAGAAAGATGTTCTGGCTTTGATCTTAAACGAATTTGAACTTTGAGAAGTTTTTTAACTTTTGAAAAGGTATTTAATGTTAGCTTTGATAAATGTTTTACATTTTGAAAAAGATCTTTAATTTTGAAATAGAATTTTAATTTTTTTTTTAAAAAGATTTTGAAATCTTAAGAGCTTTGAACTTTTGAAAAAGAGTTTTAAACTTTTAAGAGATCTATTAGTTGAAGTAATTTGAATTTTTGAAAATAATTTAAGGATTCTTTTATGAGACATCTTTTAAGGTTGAGCTTTTCCTAAATTTTAAAGTTAAGAATTTTAGAGCACATTCAATTGAATTAGAAAGATATTTTTTGTGTTATTTTATATTTAAACTATCATTTAATAACACATTTAATTTACTTATAAAAAAAATATATCTTTTTAACTTCCCAAGATCACCACATTCTTTCTTTTACATAGCTTAGGAAGCTTAATCATTATTCCTATACATTCTTTAAGCGCACATACTTGGGATTAACCTTAATTCATATCTAGTGGAGCTTTCTAACCATACATCCTAAATTGCAGAAAAGTAAATTTATCCAACTTGTAGGAAAGTAAACACACCATTAAATCATGCATACATACACTCATATATTCACATTATAATACATGTAAAGCATACACTCATATCTCCTCAAGCTTCTCCTGTAATAACATACACTACATGTTTTCTTTCTTTTTTCTTTTCTTCTACATGTACATACATAATTTACATGACATGAGTTTACAAATTAGATGTTTCATTTTACATGAGGTAATATTCATAGAGCTTATACTTAAATCGCAAGCACCAAGATTCATACTCATATACTCATATATATACTAGTATTTCAACATACATATAATTATACATGTACATATATACATGCATATACACATATACATGTTCTTACTTTATTTTAAAGGAAATCGATATTTTGGCTAGTCGTCCCCTAAATACCAATTTCGTAGAGGCTTGCATTCGTCCTCAAGTGGGATCGAACCAGGTTAGTGTGTAAATAATTTTATCATCCTTATATAATAATCAATTTTGCTCACTAGCCACTAAATATAAATTGAGTCAAGCTTTTCGCCATATTTCTGAACTTAAACAATTACATATTTGCGGGTTGGGTCACATTTCCAAGAAAATTTTGAGAATAAAGCTGAAACACATGAGTTAAGAGAAGAGATTGAAACAGACCTTCACGATTGAAAATGTTGTTTACCGCGGATTCGAATTATGTTCAGAAGAAGTTTGAAATTTTAGATACTACAGATAATAGTAAATCTTTGATTCCATCTATTGAAGAGCCTCCTAAACTTGATATGAAGTTATTCTCTACGCATTTAAAGTATGCTTTTCTAGAAGACTCATCTACACTACTGTAAACTTGATCTCGATTCTATTTATAGATGTCAATGTGATGTATGCAATTATATGTTTATTTCCTTGTATATAATTCTTAACTTGCAACAAAGCCAAAAACTTGATCCCAAGCAAAAGCTTGGTAAATTCTTAATTTTAAAGAAAGTAAGAATACAATTATAATATTAAATATGAGATACTACACAAGCATATGTATCGTTATCAAGTAATACAGAACTTTCTGATTAAGTATTGAATATCAAAACCATGGCGAGAACTAGATTTAGATAACAAAGTTTACTTACCAATATATTCTTACTTAAACTTAAGATGATAAAATAAGAATGAAAGTTCAATTTTTTTTATAATTTTTTATAATTGAAAATAAAGTAAGCAACAAATTAACTTAACTAAAATACTTGCAAGATGAAGGCAATATAAATAAAATATCTTTTTTCTTATTATGAATCAGTGATAAATATAGAAATTTTGTTGTGGAAGTATGTTAAATGTGTTGTGACAAATAGGAGAAATAATATTCTTTACCCTTACTAAACATACAATAAAGAACATTGGTTAATCTATAGTTTGAATAGTCTTAAAGACCGGCTAGGCAGGGAAGATACTAGCTCTAACTCTAGAGTTCCCTCTTCTCCCTCCGCCTGGGGGCTAACATCTCGTATCAAAACATAAAACTGTAAATCAAATTGAGGGCTTTAGCCTATCACTCTAAAGTCCTCTAATTTTACACCCTTTAAAATTTTATTTCCCTATTTATTTGCACTCAACCCCATGAATTACATTCTCATTCATGAAATCATTATGTGATGTTAACCATTTGTTGACTGAGACAATACCATCTAAGATCTTACATGTTCTCATAAAAGGTATTAACATCTTAAATGGCCAAATCAAGAAGTAAATGAAATGCAAGGTTTGAAATCATCACAACTTCTTCCAACATTGAAGCCCAATACTTCACACAACTTCCTTTAAATATTTAACCACTTATCATTTTAAGGAAAAAGATAAAAAAACTACTCAGAATCAATGGAGAAAACACAACCACACATGAGTTTAAAAGTAGAAATCATGCACACAAATAAGAAATCTAAATTAAAACCAAGTACAATCACAAATATAAACACTTATCTCAAATCCCCTCCATAAAATGTCTTGAAGTTCCTTTGAATTCTCTTCCTTCACTCACAATACAAACTAAAACTCAAAATAAAAAGAAAAGGTGGTGGGCGGCGACGGAGGCAAGTTACTTATATGGATGATGACTGCAAAGTTTGATGGGTGGCTGGTCTCTTCTCTTGGAAAATCTAATTATTTTCTTAAGAAAATCTAAGTGGTGATTTGGTTTCTCTTCAAAAAATGTCTCCATTCAATGAATCTTCTAAAAGTTGCATCCTCATAAGCCAATTAAATGAGTTTTCGTGTCCATGGGCTATTTCCCACATTTTTATCAAGGGTTACTTCAAACACCTCTTCAAAAATCTGCTCAAATTAAATATATCATCAAGTAAATACTTCGGGTGCTTAAGCACGATGTACCTGACGCTTAGGAGTGGAGTCTCTAGATCTGAGGCATCACACTTGGGCGCTTAGTCACCCTAGTTCATTTTTGCACATTTCTTCATTTTTGCTCCAAATTTGACCCTTCTTCACTCCTTCTAGCATTTTTCATCTATTTGATTCTACTTGCAAAAAAAATACACAAATACCCTTCATTAAAGCACAATACCTCAAAATAGGTATAAAAATGTGTAGAAAAATACTATATATTTTAGATGTATCAAAATCAGCCAAACTTAAGATGTTACTTGTCCTCAAGTGACCTTTCAATCTTTAAAAACCAACACAGTTAGATAATGTATATGAGTTTCTTTAGGAGTTACCAAAATTTTGATGTAGAACTATAGTAGTCCAATTTAGAAAAAAATATTAGTAAATGAGACCAACTTAAAGTTTAGAAATTTTTAATGTTAAGAAATATGAAAATATGTGTTCCTATCTAATTCAGAAATATTGTAGACTTTCCAAATAAAGATTTTAGGCATTTTATCATCTCCACTTGAAAAAGTTTTATTAAGCATATTTTTACTCACTATATTGTATTCTTAAGCTTAAGAGTTTCTCAAGTCTTATACTTTAAAAAGATCAGATGTGGAACCAATTTTTGATTAGGCACTAATCCTCAAGCTTCTCCTTCCTTTTTCAACTTTCTCTTCTCTTTTATTTTTCTTTTTCTTTTTCTTTTTCTTTTTCTTTCTTTTTCTTTGTTTTTCTTCTTTCTTTTTCTCATGCAAGGATTACCATATCTGGATAGGCCTTTAATGGTTTTGAATTCACTCTTCCTTTCCTAAAGCAAAGAATTAATATTTTTCTTTCACTTAAAGCCATAATAATGGTTTTGAAAATTAATTTCAATAAAATAAATTTAAGTTTTGAAAATAAAAGGTCCAAATTTATAACTTTTTTTAAAAATACAATTTTTCCTACTAATGATAGTTACACAATACTTAGCATTTTCCACACAAACATGTAGAGTTAAGTAGCAAGTTTGCTAAATTCTAAACCTTTATAAGATTCCAGAATTAAGTTCAACAAACGCTAACTAAATACAACAACACAGTTAAAACAATTACTACCACTAAAACATATTAACTAAACACAAATACATCACAGTAGGTGTAGGAAACAAAAAACAACACAACAAAAATTAGCAGTCCTTACAATCACAATTAAAAACATAACAAAAAGTACATAATACTAGTACCAACAACAGTTCATGACAATAAAAAACTAAAAACATAAAATATAACTAAAGATTCAAACTAATCATCACCCTCTTCTTCATCAGTATCGTTACTACGCTAAATAGTTATAGGCTCATATGGTGGATATCTGGGATGCTGAGGAAATACTACATCCCGATTACCTCTGTTGAGATGCTCCATAGCTATGTTGTATTCATCCTCATAATCACTTTGTCTCTTCATATAATCATCGATATGCTTTGCAAAATGCTCTAAATTTGATACCTTTTCATTAGTATAAATAACATTATTCAATATCCTTTCCATGAGCTGTGATTGAGACTCAGATCCAAAAGTCTAACCCCCTGATGTAGAAGCATGTGAGGTAGAGGCAACAGAACTATTGTAGAATCCACCCCGATAATTCACCCTTCCAACCAAAATTAAAATGATGTGATAAGTCTTCACATTCACACTGGTAATAGGCTTCAGTGGCTGTAAGATCTCCTCATAGCTATCATATCTAACACCAGGCTGCTCACATAAAGAAAAGATCAAGGATGAGAATCCCAAACCTGCAGTAGTAACAGTGGCAATTGAACTGGTAATAACTCCATAAATCAATCTTCCAATATCAATAGGCTTGGACTGTTGAATATCATAGTTCAAGGTTGCTCTATCTCGAGTCACTTCACTTAACTGATTTGTAGGAAACAGACGAGCATAAATAAAATAATGCCATGCCTTTGCAGTGGCATCCAACTTTGAAGTAGAAAGTTTACTCTTCTTTCATTTGTAATCTTGCATAACCCTCTCTCAGCAGTCAAAGATGAAATAATTTCATCTAGATCCTCCTCAGTAGGACTATAGTTTGGATAAAAACACAAAGTACTTGGGGGTAAATGATAAAACCTGATGAATTATCTCAGGAGAAAATGGTACAGTCTTCCCCCTCTCTATGAATCCTTTATCAGCCTCAGAGAGATTAGCATCAAACTCTTGTAACACAAAAATCACGGTGATTGTAGAAAAATAATAGAACTGCTCCCACTGGCGGCTAACAATGAACTCTTTTACAGCTCATCCCAAACTTTTGAAATATTGCTCAGGAATTAATTTTCTTGAATGAAGTGCATCACTGTATCGATCCTGAGCTCTCAAACTAACAAATTTACTTGAATTGAATGGAGCTTTTCCCTTGATTCTCTTCATACTTGGTGCCACATTTCTCTCAAACTAACAAATTTACTTGAATTGAATGGAGGTTTTCCCTTGATTCTCTTCATTCTTGGTGCCACATTCGTATATGAATTTAATTAAGTATAGAAATGTATAAGATGATTCAAAGCATCACAATTTTTTTTTTAGATTTCTCTAACCCTAGAAGATCTATTAACATTATTCCCATAATTTTCAAATGGATATTTTGATTTCTATAATTAAAATAGCCAAAAAAAAGTCACCTTAGCTTGAGAATTTGGGTTAGAAGCATAGAGATGCCATCTAACATTGGAAAAATTAGAGGACATGACCTCTCTCATGAGGAATGAACCCTCAAAATTTCAAGCCAAGGTGAGCAATGTTTAGTCATGGAGAATTGAAATATTACAGAGGGTATTTAATTCATTAAAAATTAAGGAATAAGAAAGTAATTTTTATTTTTATTCTATATTATTCTCCTCTGTTCACTGAGAAAGAGGGTTATTTTTTTTATTTTTATGATTTTTCTACACAAAGATATGATTTTTTAAATTTATGGGCATTTAAATAAATAAGAAAGTCCTTATTTTTCTATTTAAGTGACGCAACGCCGCGTCAACCTACGACGACTCCGAAGCTCCACACGGCATCTTCTGGTTTGGTGCTGCCATCCACCTCAGTGCTGACTCAGCTCGCGGTTCGTGTTCCATTCCTTCGTCCGACGCAATCTCATCCATTGGTTGGATACACGCGCAATCAAACGCCTCTCTATTATCATCCCCAAGTGACCTAACCTGTAAGTCGTTCACACTAAATCTTAAGATCTTCATCTAGACTTCTTTTTTTTTCAACTAAATTGCATGGGTTTTGTTTCTAAACCTTCATCTACTCAAGACGAACACATCTATGTGGTTGATCATGTATAAAATTAAGTTATTACAAATGGAGAATCAAAATAAGCTCGGGCTAGGGCTAGAGCTCTATACCTTTGTCTGAGAGGGGAGGCATCAATAAGATGGTTGTGGTAGCTTCGACTAGACCCAACAAACCTTTGGATGAAGTCTTATGACCTGGTGAATCATCGAGGTATGAATTGAATCAAGCTCGATTTCAGGTGTTGATCAAAGTCTATGCTAGGGGCTATTTCAGAGGGGGCTTTGATGGGGAATCAACTCCTCATACTGTGAGGATGGTGTGTGCACAATTAATTTGAGTTTTGTGAACTATGGAGAAAAGTCTTGGTTTTAGCTAAAAATTTAAGCTCAAAATTGGGCTTCCATAGTGGGGATCAGTGAAGGAAAATGGTGGCAGTGAGCTTAGGTGTTCTTGGAGAGTGTCTGAGAGTAATTGGACAGAGTATCCCCAAGGATGTTTAAGCACACCTCTCTTTGGCCATGGAGGACTTGATTAAATGGAGGATCTTAGAGGGAAGCTAAGGTCAAATTGATGGGTGCAAAGAGCTCCTTAGGTGGACGGCTGAGGAGCTCTAATGAGCCATTGGGATGAGGTGGCCTCTATGGTTGAAATTGGGTTTGATTTAGGGGTGGTGGCTCTCAATTTTGGATCCTTCGGTGACTTAAGTGGTTTTCCATGGGAGGGGAGCTGTTTAGGAGGCTCATGAACCTTAGAGAAATCTGTCACAACCATTAATTTGGGTTGGTGATAGGTTTTGGCAAGGATATCTTTGCCTTAAGCAATTTAGGAAACAAATTCCTTGATTTAGGGGATCTTTGGTCCATGGATCATCTAGGGTGGGTTAAGTATGTTTTATTAGCTTGGTCCAAGGGAGAGTTTAGTGGCTGGGGAGGCATCAATTTAGTGGCCTTAAGATGGCTAAGTTAATTTTGGTACATGGGTCTAATTTTTGGTCCAAATGGCCAAACGTTGGATTTGGGTTAGGCTAGCCATGAATTTCAGCCCAATTGATTGATCAAAGTTATGTAGATGATTTTTATGAAGATTTTTGGTAAATGATTGAAGTGATTTTGAGTCCAATTGGAAGCTCAATTTGAAGGATTTTGGGATTTTGGTCAATTTGGGCATAATGGACTAGACTTGGGTCTAGGTTGGGCTAAGTCCAAATTGATGGTTAAAAATGGTCCATAGTAATGTCGTTAAGAATTTTCAACATGATTCGGGTGCCAAGTTTGAGGTTATGGGGTTAGGGCATTCGATTTGGTTGAATTTGGGGACATAGCAAATTTGGGGCAAATTTGGGGATTTTTGGATTTGGATCAAAATTAAGTGAAATTGAGGCTTAACCAAGGCCAATTGAATGTCAAATTTGATTTTTTAGGAATTTTTTGAAGAATTTAGGGTCCAAATTGAGGCAATTGAGTAGGACATGAGGTTCAATTTGGTGAGATTAAGTCATATGGTCAAAATTGGGGGTCTTGATTTGGATCAACATTGAGCTCAAGGAATGGGCCAATTAGGCATATATTTGGCTTATATTGGTCATGTGAAAGATAAATTTGAGTTTAGAATTGAAATTGAGGGGAATTGAGCTCAAATAGATGGACATTTGAGATGAATTTGAGAACTGATGGATATTTGAAGTGAATTTAGGGAAATTGGGCCTTTAAAGACAAATTTTGGGGTTTGGTCAAGATGGTCAAATTGATCAAATTGGGTCATGTGGTAGTTTAAAGAAATGAAATTGGGAATATTTGGAATGTTTTGGAAATTTTTGTGATTATTTTGAATTTTTGGATTTTGGCAAATTTAGAGGTATTTTGGTAATTTTGCAATTTTTGGGTGTGTTTGAGCAATTTGGGTATTTTCAAATGGTTTGAAATGGTTTTTGAATAAGTTTGGGTATTTTTGAAAGTTTGGGTATTTTGGATGTTTGGGTATTTTGGATGAATTTGGAAATTTTGACCAAATTTAGGGTTTCAAGGGCATTTAGGTAATTTGGGTGGATTTAGGGGCAAGAGGTCAAGTTGGACACTTTGGTAGAATTGGGGTGCCAACCACCTTATATGAGCCATTGACCAATGAAATCCCCATTTGGGTCCTCTATGTATTGGTCTTAGCTAAACCCTAACATAGGGCTAGAGGGTTTAGAGGGCCATCTACAAGAGTTCTACATGAGTCTACCAAAAGATTAATGGATTAAAGACAACAATTTGGGTTCGAGGTTTATGAGTGATTGTGGGTAAAAGTGAGTGTAAGTGAGTTAACTAACTCCAGACCAACACCCAGGGCCAACCCTAAGGTCAAGCAGTCTAATGGGGACTCACCTTGAGCTCTCCCATATTGACCACACCTGCTAAGTGCTAATATGTTGAACTTCAAGTTGAGAAAAGATCAAGTTGAGCAAGGCAAGGAAGAGTTTAGAATTTCTAATGATGAGGGTTCCTTTTCTAGTTTTCTAAGAATAGTCAATAGGAAATTCCTATGGCTAGACCATAGGCAACTTAAGAGGGAAAACTAAACCTTAACCAATGGTGAGGTCAATAATAGTCTTATCCTAACATACCAAATATCTTTAACTTTAGAATTGACCTTCATTATTAAAAACTTTTTGCCTAAATTTAACATAATATTTATAAACATAATTATAGTCATTAAAATTTAAATCTTAATATCCCCAAGTCATGTTAAATTAATTTTAAAACTATAGTTAATTAAGGACAAATAAAATTTAGTTTATTTCTTTTTTTAAAAAAATTTCTTCCCCTCCCGAACTTAAGTTTTTAAGTAATTTTAAAAATGTTTTAGTACAAAATTTTAGTAGGTGAAAGAAAATAGTAAATGCGAAAATAGTAAATGATAGTAAATGCATGAAAATAAAAACTGACTTATAGAGGATTTCTGGTTATGAAACTGGCTCTGGTATACTGCAGGTACTAAATTTAAAAACATACATGCTTTAAAGCATTAAATGAAACATAATATATTCTAGAAAATTTGATGAGAATAAAAACTAGAAATACAAAAACTGAAAAACATAACTAAAAATATTAAAAATACAAAAAAAGTAAAATTCTGCAGTTACTATTATAATTATGTCCACAACACAACATGAAAATTTTTACTACGACAGTTCCAAATGAAAATACAACACATTTCAATCACAAATAACGAACAAACACAAAAACAAACTACACTAGACTCATGAAACTATCAGTTTTCATCTCCTTTTTCATCATCATCATCTTCTTCTTTTTCTTCCTCATCTTCATCCCTAATATGAGTTGAATAGGAGCATAAGGAGTGAAACTGGGACAAGGAGGAAATTCCACATTGTATTCCACATTGGGCTCTCCCCTAAGATGTTTCACCATAGCATTTTCAAAATCAATATCACGTTGAACTTTCCTCTGCTTATATTCATCATTGTAAACATTTTTTGCTCCAATCTCTCCCAACTGACCCTGAATATTAATTATGTCCATTTATTTAATCATGAGTTGGTCTATAATATTTTCTAATGATGCAGGGTGAGAAGTAGATGCCCCTGCAGCTGATGTAGAGGGTCTATCCCTTCTTCCCCCTCTAGATTCAACAAATGATTCAAATCTTTGAATCATATGCCTCCCAATAGGATTCTATGGTTGTAATCTTTCTTCATTTCTATGGGACTCTAGTCCTGATAGTTCACATAAGGTCAAAATAAAGCAGGATATTGCAAACCACTAGCTGTAGAACTACCAGCTATACTTCGAGCATGATGAACTATAGTGCACCAACATCTATTGCTTTCATGTTCTGAATGCAATAGTACAACACCACTCTATCTTTCATAACATTAGCAAGATGATTCGTTGGCAAAAATCTAGCAGAAATGAAGTGATTCCATACCTTTGACTGGCTCATCAACATAGAAGCAGGGAAGTTAAATATCTTGTTATTCTTAATCTTCCACTCTCCTCTTCCATCAGTCAAAAAGGCAAACACTTCATCCAGTGATGAATCAGTCATCACGAATGCAACATATTCATCAAAAAATACACTTCTCAGCCCATAAAAAGTATTGATCCAATCAGTAGTAAATTTAACTTGTTTACCTCGAACCAGTATGTTTCATCATTAGTAAACCTCAAGTTGGAATAAAACTCCCGAATCATAGGGACAATTGCTACTGCAGTGAAGTAGCAGAATCTTTCCCAATTTCTGGCAAGGATCAACCTTTCAATCTTGCCACCTAGGTTTGCAAATGCTCATTCTTGGATCAATCTTCTAGTCTCCATTTGTGTATTGTAATTATGTTGGGCCATGAAGTTAAGGAATCTTCGTGAATCAAAATCCTTGGACGTCCTTCCTCTCTTAACTTGGGGAGCCATTGGAAATTCTATAAAAATTTAAATGAATTCCAAACAAATTACTAAATCAAAAATCTAACTCCTCAAGCAAGATTATTTGGTAAGAAACTTTGGTAAGAAACTTTTCACCATGACTTTTCTTCAAGCTTTTTCATCAAAAATCACAAATTTTGGATCTTCCATAATGTAGGAAAAATCCATGGTGAAAATAAAAAATTTTAAGTTAAAGTAAAGCTCTTATTAAGAGAAGATGAAATCTATGATTTTTAGCCTCCCAAATCTTCTCTACTGTCCTCAATAAGAAGCCCTAGGTCAAATGTTTAGAGGTAGGAGACGACCCAATCAATGAAAATAGAGCTTGTTCGTATGATTTCTCAATTTTTTGGAGATCTAGTATGTTCAGGTCTTTGGCGCATCATGTGCCTGTGCTCTGTAAGTTGGTGCATCATGTGTCAGAGCTTAAATTCACCATATTTCAATTTTTATGGAAAATTGCTCCATACCGTCTTACGCCGACCTCTAATTAACTTAAATGAACATTTCTAAGCATACACAAACACCATTCAAACATCAAACTTTGACAAACAACACAAACTCATATTTATATAGAAAATCCTCGCTAATACAAACTAACAGTTTTCAAGCCAACAAAACATCAAATTCAATGTTTTAAAGCAAATCAATATCCTAACACTGAAATCTAAACATCAAAATACAAAGCATAAACATCAATAGTGCAATAATAGAAAGGATATACAATTTAACTTAACAAACCAACACAAGTAGTACTAAACAAAACGTTCTGTGCACATATTAAGTTTAAACATCTTCTTCATTCTCGTTCCCCTAGATATCTCCCATTGATTGGTAGTGCACATTGACACGCCTAAAAAATGCGTGATTTTTCATATACATTTTATGTTTAATTTTAATGATATTGCTCTTTAAAGGAAGGTATTTTGCATTTTTTTTTTGTTTCTGGTACAAGAAATGGATTTTTGGAGAAAAAGAAACAAAAACGGTGCAATTTGGAGCAGAAACGAGCAAGAAATAAAATTTTTCCCTTACACCTTTCGATAAGTCTTTCGATGCTTAATATCCTTTACACTTCTTGCATATTTTTGAATGAGATGACAGTTTATAGGAAGGTTGTTTTCAAGCTTATTTTTTAGGGCTATCTATTAGTAACATAACACAACTGAAATGGGGAACTGAAATGGGGCGAAACAGAGCTAAAACAGAGCCAAACGGAGCGAAATGGTGGAGCTGCGCAGAAATCTCGCCGACGGCACCCTCGAACTTGTTGACAACCAGATATTCCCGAGAAGGCAAAAAAATGACAGAAAAGCTTGCCGACGGAGCCCTCGAGCCCGCCAACGGTACCCTCGAGCCCGCTGACGGCGCCCGAAAAGATTCTGGACCGACTATTGGCGGTTATGGGCCCAGATTCGACGTATTTAGATGCTTTTTGAAAGGATTCTTATGGAAACACTTCAAAATTCATTCCTACACTTTAAAAGAACAAATTTATGTTAGAAAAAGTGGCATTTTTTGTGAGAGAAATGTTAGGAAAAGTGTGGAGAAAGTTTAGGGTTTTTAGAATAGGAGTAGAAATGTAGATTTCTACTCTTTTGGAGAGATTGGAGAGGAGATTTTGAGAGAATTTGTAAGGAGATGTTCTAGCATT
>NW_018165364.1:101812-105174 GCF_001263595.1 Phalaenopsis equestris
ATTTGCTTTGGTTAAATGAAGTTTCCGTTGTGTTTTCTTTGTGCTTTGTGATGGGCTTCTCTTACTCTTTCTTCTTCTTTGGAAATAGTGGCATGAGAAGATTATGTCATTATTTTCACTTTACTTTTCTTTTGAAATGAGCATAATTCATGTTTAGGATTTTGAGATACTTGTTAGAATAAGATTTAATTATAAATGTGATGTTTTTAACTTGCACTTCATTTACATAATAACAAGGTCCCGTTGTAGTGTTAAAATTTGTTGTAATTTCTTCTGAAAGGGCGGTGTAATTCTCAACAAAGTGGAACCACATTCAAATTCTATGGATGGTGACATTCATGGGAGTTGAGTGCAAATAAATAGGGAAATATACTTTGATGGGCATAGAATTGAAGATTTTAGGGTGACAGACTAAAATCCCCAATTTGGTTCTTTGGTTTGGAAACTGAAGATGATTGCTCCTAATTGGCACATACAATATTTAATGCATCTCATTCCTTTACATTATCCAATTCATTACATAAGAATAGTAGTTTTTAATATCTCAAAATTCTCCAAACTAATTCATCCAAAAAGGGTTATCTTTAGAATTAATATTTGCATTTAGGAGTAGTTATTAATTGTGTTGAACTTAAGACTTACATTTAGGAGTATCTGTTAGTGAAAACTCTTAAATTGCACTTCCAAACTAAGGACTAATAGTAGTAGATTATAATTTGACTAAGGACCTCTTACCTCGCTTCTTTGTGGGATCGATAAACGGGACTCCACTAGAACACTGTATTACTTGAGCGACACGTATACTTGCGTTTGAAATTGTGACTTTACAAAATCAATATAAATATATAAATTTGGGTTGATAAATTCTTGAATATTAAAATTTGCATCAAGTTTTTGGCGTCATTATCGGGGATTTAAATCTTCTAGTAGTGGTGTCAAATTCTTATATTTTTAGGTATATAAAAAAGTTGCTGTCAAGTTTTTGGCGTCGTTGTCGGGGAAGCTTCGGTAAGAACTTTAGGAGAATTTTAGTTGAAGTAATTAAGCTTAGACTTGAAAAACTGTAGTGTCGTAAAAATATTTTTGTGTGAAAAGAATTTTTATATGAAAAAGTGTTATGAAAAAAAAAACTGTTTGTGTGAAAAATAAGGTGTTCGTGAAAATAATTTGTTGTGTTGAATATATTTCATCTATTATTTATTTAATTGTTAATGTATTGTTTGTTGTGTTACGATACAAAATAAAGGATCTACAGGACTTGTGCCTTATGATCCCGAGTTTGAATAAAAAAATAAAAAATAAAAAATACAGAAAGAACTCAAAAAAATAGAAATGGAAATGGAAAACTTTTAAGATAATAACTTGGAAAATAGAAAGGACTTGTGCCTTATCATCATACTTCAATGAGGGATTACGTAAATATTACGACAGATGAAATTCACTCAAGTATACAAACCCCTGTCGTAGAAGCTGACTCATTTGAAATAAATCCAGAGATTATCCAACTGGTGCAAAACAATCAGTTTAGGGGAACTCCTTCTGAGGATCCCTATTTACACTTATCTTGTTTTCTAGAATTTTGTGCTACATTTTGTTATAACGGCATGTCAGATGATGTTGTCAGACTAAGGTTTTTTCCTTTCTCACTAAGGGATAAGGCTAAAATGTGGTTATACTCATTAGCACCTGGCTCTATTAAAAATTGGGAGTTAACTCAAAAATTCCTAACTAAGTATTTTCCACCTTCAAGGACTACTAAACTTAGAAAAGATATTATCTCATTTTGTCAGTATGAAGGGGAATCAATATACGAAGCCTGGGAAATATTAAACGAACTCCTAAGAAAGTGTCAACATCATGCTCTGCCTGATTGGTTAATCATTCAAACTTTTTATAATGGGTTAGTAGAATCCCTTAGGTTTATAATTGATGCTACCGCTGGTGGATCATCAATGTCAAAATCATTTGATGAAGCATATGCATTAATTGAAGAAATGGCTACAAATGAATTTCAATGGCTCTATACAAGGGTAAATCCTAAAAGGTAGCCAGTGTTTATGATATAGATGAGATTTCAATTCTTACATCTCAAATTGCTGCAATATCAAAGAAGTTGGACCAATTTGGAATGAACCAAACACAATTTACTCCAGTAAGTGAGGAAAGTTCATTAGGGCATATGATTGATTCTAACTTATCATATGAGGCTTTAAATACCATAAACAACCCATATTCTAACTTTTACAACCTAGGGTAGAAGAACCATCCTAATTTGAACTGGTGTCATACTACTTGGGGTGGAAACGAACAATGGGAAAATAATCATGCAAATCCTAATGGGAGTTGGAATAATCAGGGGAACACAAACTATAGATCTGCATATACATCGGACTCTAAGAATGATAAATAATTTAAGGATAAGAAGATGTCTATGGAAGAAGTGGTACTGCAAATGGAATACCAGTTGCAAAGTAAAAATGCTGTGATTAAAAACATAGAGAATCAACTGGGACAAATTGCTAATTCACTTAGCAATAGACCCCAAGGAACACTTCCTAGCAAGATTAAGATCAACCCTAAAGAGAGCACTAACGAACAAGTAGAAGCTGTCCAATTAAAAAGTGGAAGAGAGATGGAGGATGTGGTTAGAAAAGAGAAAGATGTTGTGAGAGAAACAAAGGAAACTAAAAGACCTGAAGAACATGTTTCTAAGGATCTGTAAAAATTAATATCTCCAACTAAAATCAATTTAAAAAGACCACCACCTCCATTTTCTCAAAGACTTAGACAGCATGAGTTGGGTAAAAAATTTTCAAAGTTCATGGACGTACTTAAGAAGTTAACGATAAATATTCCTTTCACAAAAGCTTTGAAACAGATGCCAAGATATGCAAAATTTATGAAGGTGATATTAAGCAAGAAAATGAATTTTGAAGATTACTAAGTGAGGAGTGCAGCGCTATACTTCAGAAAAAGTTTCCTAAAAAACTTAAAGATCCTTGTAGCCTTACAATTCCTTGTGCAATTGGAGAAAGATTATGTGGAAAAGCTTTATGTGATTTAGGACTGAGCATTATTGTGATGCCTCTATCTATATTTAGAAGGTTAGGTTTAACTGATATTTCTACCACTATGGTAACCCTTCTGTCAGCTGATCGATCTATTATTTATCCAAAAGGAGTTATAGAAGACGTGCTTGTTAAAGTGGATAAATTTATCTTTCCTATGGACTTTATTGTATTAGATATGGAGGAAAATAAAGATATTCTCATTATTTTGGGTAGACCTTTTCTTGTTACTGGACAAGCTATGATAGATGTGCAAAAAGGAAAGTTAACTATGAATATTAATGACCATGAAAC
>NW_018165364.1:105438-108948 GCF_001263595.1 Phalaenopsis equestris
CATCTGTTGAAAAATCTCATGACCTTAAAATGAATTTACCTCATACAATTTTAAAGCCTACCTATTTGGTGAATTCATATACACCACCAGTCTCTATATCTTCATATTTGACTCAATCACAAGATGAATTTGAATTTAATGATGAAATCAGTAAAAGATCTCCTATGAAAGAGTTATTCAGAGTCACTGAATGGCATATTCCGTGGTATACAAACAAAATGAATGCGATTCTGATGCTGGGGTAAATTATCAATGCAATTAACAGTTGCCCCCCATGGATTTTACCTAGTGACTCTTAGATAAATCCTAAGGAAATGAATTATGAGCAATTTAAAATTACTGAACTGATATTTAGAAGAGAATTCAAGGATTTGTTTCAAAAGTGCTTTAAGTTGAGAGATAAGGACAAGGAAATTGAAAGATCAATGGAAGAAATTCCTGAAGAATTGGAAGATAATTTGAAACAGAAGAGTAACATAGAAATTGAAAGATCAATGGACGAATTTCCTGAAGAATTGGAAGATAATTTGAAATAGAAGAGTAACATAGAAGATATTGATCTAGAATCTGAATTATCTAGAGAGAATCTAATCTAAAATTTGAAAGATCATGAAGTATCATATAAAGATCCATTTCTTATAAATTTCAAGGATAATATTAATATGAAAATTGAGAAAATTACTAGAAGAATATTGGATCTAGAAAGAAATATGAGGAACTAGGATATGAATCAATATGAAAAGATGAAAAGGAGGAAGAGATGAAAGAAAAATTTAAATTCGAGGACTTTGTAGGAATCCCTGGATCTGGAAAAAATTGGGCTATTGATCAAGGATTACTTAATTGGAAGTTTGATCCAGGTGGAATCATTTGTCAAGCTAGCGACGTTAAATCAAGAGCTTTATGGGAGGCACCCCATAGTTATCTGTGTGGTTTGATTTAGTTTGCTTAAGAGTCATGATTATTAGTGTTGTATTATGGTTGCTTTAGTGTGGATTGATAAGTTTGCTTGATGTTTGGTAGATGTTTGGATTGTAAGTGGTTTGATTTACTTTTTGTGTGTCATGAGGGTGATGATTCCTTAAATTCTTATTATGGTTACACCAGTATGTTCTCTTGTAGTAGTTGGATTGACGAGTCCACTACAACTCGGGTCTCACACAAACTTGATTTTTATAAGAGACATTATGAATTTTAACAGTGATAAATCCATCTTATATTTGTTACTTCTTTTCTAGAACTTTATTTTCATTTGATAGGATTCACAAACCTATTAAATGAATAACTTGTGGTTGATCTTACACTATCCTTATAACTGCTAGAGGTGTTTAATAATTGGGATATGGTGATTTCCGGTGTTAGTGCTCGAGAACCAATATATCGGGGATAATCTTATCTTTTGGATTAGAATCTATAAAATCATTTATAAACACCCAATATATTTGTGTAAGGATTCTGTTAGAAATTGGAAGTAAGTTAGTGAGATGCGATGACATGGAGGAAGAATTGACCTCATTTACCTTACTTGTGTCTTTGTGTTTGTGTTTGTGTCTGTGTTACAATAATATATACGAATTGAAGAACATTTTTATATTCCAATGCTGATACATGTTATGCTAGTTAGAATTTTATTTAGTTAATTTTATTTTGGCATGTTTAGTCTAGATTTACTTTCTACTACATGTTTTCTATCCTGATAAATAATTGTAGATGTTTTTGATAGAAATTTGTGGTAGATAAAATTTTTAAACTGTCATTCTTCCTAATTATATTTTTTTTGCACTAAATGTTATAAATGCTAAAAATCAAGTTTGGGGGTAGGAAGAATTTCTCATGCAGTCATTCTATCTTGATTATGTATGCATATAAATTTGATAGGATGTTGTAGTAGCTAGTAGATTCAATTACTTTTCCTTTCTGCTACATTTTATGGAATTAAATTGTAAAATATTTAAAAATGCAAGTTTGGGGGAAAAGAAATTTTCTTTTGAAAATAAATAAACTAAATTTCATTTGTCCTTAATTAATTATATTTTTAAAAATTAATGTAACATGACCTTGGATTTGGAGTTTAACTTTAAATGACTATATTTATGCTTGTAAATATTATGGTAAATTTAGGTAAAAGTTTTTAATAATTAATTTTTAATAATTAAGATTTAATTAAGATTAATTCTAAGGTTAAAGATATTTGGTATGAAAGGATAAGATTATGTTTTCCTATTTAAAGTAAAGAAAATTGTATTTTCAAAGTATTAAGAATTTTAGAGGTTCATGTAAGAAGTAAAGAATGAAACTTTATGAAAAATCATAAACTAATATGAGTTTATAAAGTGAAGAAAGGTAAGAAGTTTTAACTTTAAGAAGATGATAATGAAGTTTAAAATTATTAAAGGCTATCCAGATATAGTAATCCTCATTTAAAAAAAATAATAATAAAAAAAGAGAAAAAAAAGAGAAAAAGAAAAAGAAAAATGAGTGAGGAGAAGCTTGAGGAGATGCTTAATCAAAAATTGGCTTCACTTGAATTAACTTAAGGAAAAGGCTTTATTACATTTTCTAAACTTGTATTGAAGTATTAGTAGCATTAATTAAAAGGTTTTCATGAAGTTCTTTTTCATATGAATGTTCTAAGTATCCTTGATATGACAAATTACAATTCTTCTTGAAATGAATAGAGATTCAGAAATCTTAAAGTTAATTACTAAGTATTTTTAGACTTAGAGTTTGAATCTAAGTTATTAAAGGTTTTTCTTAAATTTTACTATTTGTTTTACTAAACTAAAGTATAGGAGTTTATAAGTTAATCTCTATCCTAAGTCATATTTTTATGTAGTAAAAGGGTTACTTGAGGATAAGTAACAGTTAAGTTTGGGGGTCTTTACACACTTAAAAAATGCTTAATTTTTCATATACATTTTATGCTTAATTTTAATGATATTGCTCTTTAAAGGAAGTCATTTTGCATGTTTTTGGTTTCTGGTACGATAAATGGATTTTTGGAGAAAATAAAAGTCATTGGAGCAAAAAGATGCAAAAATGGTGCAATTTGGAGCTAAAACGAGCAAGAATTGAAATTTTGCCCTGACACATTTTGATATGTTTTTCTATGCTTAATATCTTTTACACTTCTCACATATTTTTGAATGAAATTAAACTTTAAAGAAAGGTTATTTTCATGGTTATTTTGTAGGTTTATCTGTTAGGAACGAAACTCAACTGAAATGGGGCGAAACGGAGCTAAAACGGAGCCAAACGGAGCGAAACGCTGGAGCTGCACAGAAATCTCATCGACGGCACCCTTGAGCTCGTCGACGGTGAAATTTTGTCGACGGTGAGATTTTCCCGAGAAGACTGAAAAATGACAAAAAAGCTCGCCGACGGTGCCCTCGAGCCCGCCGACGGCGCCCGAGAACAAAACCTATGCTTCTCCGTGCACCGAGCCCTTCTTTCCCCATTTTACTATTTGCAAGTCGATATTGGACGCTTTTTGAAAGGATTCTTGTGGAA
>NW_018165364.1:109389-113713 GCF_001263595.1 Phalaenopsis equestris
TTATTTTCATTTTACTTTTCTTTTGTAATGAGTAGAATTCATGTTTAGGATTTTGTGATGCATGTTAGAAGCGAATTTAATTATCAATGTGATGGTTTTTACTTGCACTTCATTTACATTATAACAAGGGCCCGTTTTAGTGTTAAAATTTGTTATAATTTCATTGATACATAAGGGCGGTGTAATTATCAACAAAGTGGAACCACTTTGAAATTCTATGGATGGTGACATTCATGGGAGTTGAGTGCAAATAAATAGGGAAATATACTTTGATGGGCGTAGAATTAGGGATTTTAGGGTGACAGACTAAAAGCCTCAATTTGGTCCCAGGGCTTGGAAACTGAAGCGGAGATGTTAGCCCTCAGGCGAGGGGAACGTGGGCAGGCAAGGGGAACGTGGGAGCTCCGAAGTAAGAGTCTCCAAAGTGAGAGCCGGTATCCTCCGAGCCTAGCCACGGATTCAATAAACAAGCATAGGATTAGTCCATGTTCTTTATTCCTGGACCAGAGGGTAAAGAATAGGATTGCTCCTAATTAGCACATACAATATTTAATGCATCTCATTCCTTTACATTATCCAATTCATTAGATAAGAATAGTAGTTTTTAATATCTCAAAATTTTCCAAACCAACTCATCCAAAAATAGTTATCCTTAGAATTAATAATTACATTTAGGAATTATGTTAAACTTAAGACTCACATTTAGAAGTATCTGTTAGTAAAACCTCTTAAATTGCACTTCCAAACTAAGGAATAATAGTAGTAGATTATAATTTGGACCTCTTACCTTGCTTCCCTGTGGGATCAATAAATGGGACTCCATTAGAGCCCTGTATTACTTGAGCGATACGTATACTTGCATTTGAAATTGTGACTTTACAAAATCATTATAAATATATAAATCTGGGTTCATAAATTCTTGCATATTAAAAGTTGCATCAAGTTTTTGGCGTCATTGTCAGGGGTTTAAATCTTCTAGTAGTGGTGTCAAATTCTTGTATTTTTAAGCATATATAAAGTCGCTGTCACACATACAGGTTGTAGAAAGGTCGGTATGGAAACTCATCAGTTGAATCCTCTCCAATCTAAGAATGTTTCTTGAACATATGTACTAAACCGTCTTCAATACGCCCAGTATGTTCAAAATGTTCCTTCAGTCTCCAATCTAGATGATCCAATATTTCAGAAATATTCCCAATCACATTCATAAGTTCCTACACTTCTTTCTCTATCTTCTTGATTCTCTTCAAAAGTGCATTCAAATTATAGTAAGGCTCAATAGGTGATGAAATCTAGGATTCTTTATCCATCAACACATTCATATCATTGTTAACTGTCATTCCAGCATAACTACAATATATTTTATGATCCATTGGCTTCCAAGGAAGAAGCACTTTTTCCCAATTTTCATATGGTACTTGTGATTGACTGCATAGTAGGAAAATAGTGGATGGATGTCAAAGTCCAGTTGTAGATCCATTCACAATCAAACCAAAAACTGATTTTACAATTATGGCTCCAATATCAATAGGTTTTCTGGTTTGAATACAATAATTTAAAATAGCGCTCTCCTTAGTTACCTTACTGATCTTCATGGTGGGTAGTAATTTTAATGCAATAAAAAAGTGTCATCACTTAAAAGTATGATTTAACAATGATGACAAAAAACTTACATTCCCATCATCTCTGGCCTCCCAATTCACATCTTTATCCGTAAGGTATCGGTAGAGTTCATTAATATCGTCTCTCGTAGGGGTAAAATTTGCATAATGGAAGATAGACACATTCTCAATCATAAGCATCTCATTTATTCTTAAAGTGAACTGCATAAACTTGCCTCACACATAGACTCTTCCTTGGTTGATCCCATGAAGATTTGCAAAAAACTCTTTCACCATAGGGACAACTATAGTGGCAGTAGTGTAGCAAAGCAATTCCTAGCGTCTTTGTGCAATATTCTCTTCCACTCGAGTATTCTATGTGTTGAATCCTTGATTCACAAATCCCCTTTTATTAATTAGTCTCCTCTTCACTAGAACTCGATCATGTAATTTTTAGGCATCAAAATTGACAAACTTTCTCTGATTGAAAAGTCCAAATCTCGCATTATTTTTGGAGTGGAAAGCCATTGAATTTAAAATCTAGTGGCTTTTCGAATTTGATCCAATAAATTCTCAATTCTTTTTTCATAAAATTAGGCAAATAAAGATGTTTCTAATTATTTTTCTCAAACACACAGACTTCATAAAGACCTAAACATAAATATATGTAAAATATTTCAATCACAAAAAACTCAAAAGCAAACTAAATAACTATTCATATGGGTTGCCTCCCATAAAATGCTTGGTTTAATATCGCAGCCCGACATTCACAGTATCATTTTGGGTGTCTTATTCTGGGTGACCCAATATTACAGTTTCATTAAAAGCTGGTCTTTGACCATCAAAACATGGTTTCAATCTGTGCCCATTCACTTTAAATATTAACTGTTACATAGGGATAGACTTTTATAACTTTGTCCACCTAGAATTTAGTTTTCTAGGAAATAACTTCAATCTTGCATTGTATAAAAAACATTTCTGTCAAGGCTCAAATTACTTTTTATTATCTTCTGATCTTGTTATTCTTTCATCTTTTCCTTATAAATCCTCGCATTATCATAAGTTTCATTCTTAATTTTCTCAAGCTCATTCAATTGTAATAATCTTTTCTCACCAGCTTTTTTCAAATTAAATTTGAATTCTTTTATAGCCCAAAAAGGTTTATACTCCAATTCAACTAGCAAGTTACAAGTCTTCCCAAAAACTAATCTACATGGGGACATTCCTATAGTGTATTATAAGTAATCTTGTATGCTCAGTATGTCGTATCTAATCTAATAGACCAATCCATTTTATTAGGATTAACATTATTTTCTAAAATTCTTTTAATTTCTTGATTAGATATTCTGCTAATCCACTAGTTTGAGGATGATAAGCAGTTGCAATTTTATGCATTATATTATATTATATTTTTCCACCAATCTTGCAATAGTTACATTCCTAAAATGAGATCCTCCATCGGTAATGATTACTCTTGACATTCCATATCTTGTAAAAATATTTTTAATTAAAAATTTTGAAACACTCAGAGCATCACATCTAGGTAAAGTGATTGTTTCAATCCATCCCACCACAGCCCCAGAGAACCTAGCCGCCACCATTGTGTTATATATATATATGCATATATATATATAACACAATGGTGGCGGCTAGCTTCTCTGGTGCTCTGCTAGGATTTTGGCAGAATGGTTCTTCTAGATGTTTCTAATGGTCTATTCTCAGCTGCTATCTCAACATTTATTGGATTTTTTTTTATATCTCTGGTTTCTTCAAGTTCTACTTTTCTCTAGCTGCTTCTCTCTTCCCGGGGATCTGGTATTCAAATTATTATAGTTCCATTGCTTAGCTTCACTATTGTTGTTTGGTTTTAATTTTTGAATCTTGAGGTTTGTCTTTGTCGGTTCCTTTATTTACTCTACTATCCAAACAGTTTCTCTTTTGCTCTGAACTATGTGTTTCACCTGTATTTGTTCTGTGGTGAGTTTTCAGTGATGACTGATCCAAATGCCATTGACCTTACTACTAATATTCAGTGGACTAAGGCCACATTTGCTGACATTATTGGGAAAGGTTTTGAAAATGTCAAAAACCCAGATGACCTAGTCTTCCTTCAAGAGTACCATGAGGGAAATGACCCTCTCTTCAAACCTATTTGTAAGAAAAGTGGGAAGATGGCTATCTTTTTTACTGAGGAGGACATAAATGGCCTTACAGAATGCTATAAATTCTCATTAATTGGCAAATTTCAACTTGGCCATCCTAGAATTGAATTTGTGAGAAGATTCTTTGATGGACTAAAATTCAAAGGAGCTTGAAAAGTGGGACTTCTTGATGGGAGACATATACTCATCAACCTAACAAGGGAAGAAGACTATGCCAAAATATTCTCAAAACAGTCCATACTGATTGAAGGTATCTCAATGAAGTTATTAAAGTGGACACCTGATTTTGACCCTAGTAAAGAACTTCTCATTGTCCCCATATGGTTTAAGTTATCAGGGCTTAAACTACACATTTTCAACCACAAAGTTCTTTTCAATATTGGCAAAGCATTGGGAAGACCGTTGAAATTGGATGGCCCTACTTTCAACTTGTCTAGACCTTCTGTAGCTAGAATCCTGGTGGAAAGAAACATTACCCTCCCAGCTGTGGAGGAAATATGGTTAGGCACTGAGCATAATGGCTATTGGCAGAAAATCATAGCTGAACAAAGGCCTTACTAT
>NW_018165364.1:114900-166335 GCF_001263595.1 Phalaenopsis equestris
CTCTTTGATTTGGGGTTCAAAGGTCCTAAATTTACTTGGAGAAGGGGGAAGATTTGGGAAAGGCTGGACAGATTTCTAGTAAATGACTTATGGTTTAGAGAGTTCCTCCATACTTCTGTCCAACATCTGGCTATGAGTGGGTCTGATCATAGGCCCTTGCTTATTCAAATATCTTCATCCTCTACTAAACCTAAAGCCAATTTTAGATATCTGAACATGTGGTCTATGCATGGGGATTTTATTAATCAAGTGGCTGAGGCCTGGACTAAAGTCCATCATCACATTCATGGTATCAAGCTTTGGTTGTTACAGAAAAAACTCAGCAAACATCTCACAAATTGGAACTGGAAGGAGGTGGGGAACATTGATAAGAAAGTTTTTGAAGCTGAACAAAAAGTTTTACATTTAGAATAGCTATTGGTTACTGATATGGGGTCTGATATGGATCTCCAGTTAGCCAATGAAAACTTATTGGAACTGATCAACATGCAAGAGGCCCTCTAAGCTCAAAAGGCAAACAAAACCAGGTTCTGTGAGGGTGACAGAAACTCTAAATACTACCATGTTTGCATTAACTATAGGAGGAAAAGCAATACAATTCATAAAATTCTTTCTTAGGAGGGGCACTGGATTACCAATGCTGAGGGAATTGCTAATGATGCTGTACATTATTTCCAAAAATTGTTCAGGAATAACGCAACTGTTAACTCTACCATCAATGCAACACTGTTTGACAAAGAAAGGGAATTTACCAATAGTCTATCCCTTACTAACATCCCTGATGAAAAGGAAATTTGGGAAGCTCTTAAATCCATAGATAGCACAAAGGTGGCTGGCCCTGATGGATTCTCTGCTGACTTCTACAAAAAGGCTTGGCATGTTGTGAAAGGTGAGGTTATTGCCACTGTCCAAAGCTTTTTCTGGGGGGCTGACCTGCCCAAATATTTCTCCTCATCAACCATTACTTTAGTGCCTAAAGACAAAACTCCATGCAAGTGGGAGGATTTCAGACCCATTAGTCTTACTTCTGTTATCTCAAAGATAATCAGTAAAATCTTGGTCCAAAGACTACAGCCCCATCTAAACAAGCTCATTAGCAGGAATCAATCTGCCTTTATCAGGGATAGAAATATTGTGGATAATGTGCTCTTGGCCCAAGAATTGGTGCTGGACTTGGACAGAGTCCCTATAGGAGGCAATCTAATTTTCAAATTAGATATCAAAAAAGCTTATGATACTATAAGCTGGAGTTTCATTGAACAGGTTTTGATTGCTAGAGGTTTCTCATCCTCCTTTGTCTCTCTTATCAGCAGATGGCTGTCAAATAATTTCCATTCAATACTCATCAATGGATCCACTCATGGGTTTTTCAGTGCTTCTAGAGGCATAAAACAAGGTGACCCTCTTTCCCCTACCATCTTTATTCTAGCTTTTGACTACTTATCAAGAATTTTGAATGAGTTGGCATCCAGGAAACCCCATTCTCTTTATAGTCACAAATCTTCCTTATTAATCAATCACCTGGCCTTTGCTGATGACATCATAATCTTCACAAAAGCTACCAAATGTGCTGTCAAACTTTTATTGCAGAATCTGGAGACTTTTCAGGATGTCTCTGGTATGGAATTCAATAAACAGAAATGCCTTTCCATCTACAGTAAGCAGTGCATCAATGAGTTTAAAGCCTGGGTTGCTGATTTCACTGGATTCAAAAACAGTGCCCTTCCTATGAAATATCTGGGGGCTGTTCTTATCAAAGGAAGAACTAAGAACATCCATTTTGATCACATAATTGACAAGGTACAGAGTAAATTGCATGCTTGGGAGAATTCCTTTTTATCTAATGGAGGTAGAATTACACTTCTTAAAAGTGTTCTTTCTGCCTTACCATCCTACTTACTACAAATGTACATTCTTAAAAAATCCTCTCAGAAACTATTAGAAGGCATCTTTAATAGATTTCTATGGGCTGGCCATAGGAAGCAAAAACACTGGACCTCTTGGGCTAAGGTGTGTAAACCTGCTGAGGAGGGTGGATTAAGATTCAAGTCTTTCTCCCAAATTATGCACTCCAATTTCTGCAAGCTATGGCTCAGATTTAGATCTCAGTCTTCCTTATGGGCTGAATTCCTGTGGGGCAAATATTGCAGAAATCTTCACCCCACCCAAATCTCAGTGGGTGTGGGGGATTCTCCAATCTGGAAAAGGATGTTACAAGTTAGACAGGATGCTGAACAGTTGTTTGTCTGGGAACTTGGTGAGGGCTTGGTTAACATCTGGTGGGATAATTGGTCATTGGATGGTTGCCTTATTCAGGACCAGTTTGTCCCAGCTACCCCTATGTTTGTGAAAGACATCTGGGCTCTTGGCAAGTGGAACCTTGCTCCTATCATTCCTTTCTGTAGCCCATCTCAAATAAGCAATATTCAGAAGCTTACTATCAAACCTGGGGTGAAAGACAAAATTGTGGTTAGAAAGAACCCTATCCCTTCTCAGCAACCCCATCTGGTACACTGGGGTCACACCATCTGGAATAATTTCCTCACCCCATCCATGTCCTTCTTCATTTGGAGACTTTTCTCAAAAATGATTCCCACGGATGACATCCTAAAATTGAAGGGTTTGAGGGGTCCTTCTAGATGCTTTTTCTGCTTATCTCAAGAGGAAACAATTTCCCATCTGTTCTTTGAGTGTCATTGGGTACAGGATGTTTGGTCATTTGTGATTGGTAAACTTAGAATCCCAACCTTGCACCTCACATGGAAGATGTTCTATACTAGCTGGGCTGATTGGAGGGGTGCTGAACTCCAGGACATCCCCAATCTTGTGGCATGGTTTGTGTGGATGGCTAGGAACCAGGAAAATCATGATAACTCCCTTATTGATCCTATGAGGTTGGGTCTCAATTGTATTACTTTTATTCACAAACTGATCAAATTTAAAAAGTTTAAGGTTGTGTTGGAGATTGGTTCTTTTCCCAAGCCTCAAACTTCCAAAGTTGTGACTATCTGCTGGACTCTCCCAAAGCTTGGTTGGATCAAAATTAACATCGAGCGCAGCCATAAATCCCAGTCTGCAGGCATTGGTGGGGTTTTTAGGAACCATGAGGGGAAATGCATCTTATATTTCCAATCTCCAATCAAGGCTGTTGACTCACTTGAGGCAGAATGTCAAGCAGTTTTCTGGGCCCACAACTTAGCCAGATCTTGCTTGCTTGATCAGTTATGGGTTGAATCTGACTCCTTGCAACTTATTAACATCCTCCATGGGATCTCAAAAACTCCATGGAATTTAATCTGCTGGATGTCTGGTATTCATCAACTGCTTACAGTTTGCTCTCTAAAGTTTTCTCATATTCACAGAGAAGGAAACAGACCAGCCAACTGGCTAGCTAGGAGGGGACTGTTTACAGAAGTTCCACTAGTTAGTAGAAGAATTCCCCCCCACTGGACTTCCTTTTATCCAGTGATCGTTTGCCTATCCCTTATCTTAGGAAGTATGTGTAATAGGTTAGAGAGGTGCTTCCCTTTATAAAGGCCCTCTCCTGTCACCTTCCTTCTCTTTGTACTTGGCTACATTTAATGAATTGGAGCTATGCTCCTTACAAAGTTCCTAAATAAAGGTATAAATGGTCCCATAAAATCTAATCCCCATGCATCAAAAATTTCAATTTACAAACTAAAATTTAGAGGCATTTTATTTCTTTTTGAAGTATTACCAACTCTCTGACATCGATCACATGTTTTTATATATATATATATTAAAATATCTAAATAGAGTAGGCCAAAAAAATCCATATTGTAAAATTTTATGAACAATTCTATCATTTCCAAAATGACCTCAAAATTCAGAGTCATAACATTTCTGAATAATTTCCTGAATTTTCTTATAAGACACACAATGTCTCATTAATAAACCTTTACATTGCTTGTACAAATAAGGGTCATCCCAAAAATAAAATTTTACATCATGAATGAATTTCTTTTCTTGTTGTTTTGTTAGTCCATATGGTAAAATACTACTAACAATATAATTTACAATATTAGTATACCAAGGTATTTATCATCCTTCAACAACATAAAGTTGTTCATCAAGAAAAGATTCATTAATTTTGTTTTACAAATCAAGTATTTCTTCCTGTTTTAGCCTAGTTAGATGATATGCAATTTGATTATCAGTCCCTTTTCTATCAACTATTACAAAATCAAACTCTTGCATCATAAGTAGCCATCTAATTAATCTTGATCTAGCATCCTTCTTTCGCATCAAATATTTAATAGTTGAATGGTCAGTATGTATAACAAATTTAGCTCTAATCAGATATGATCTAAGCTTATCAAAAGCATACAAAATGTCTAATAACTCTCTTTTAGTGGTGGTGTAATTAATCTGAGCATCATTAAGAGTCTTACTAGCATAGTATATGACTTTAAAAATCTTATCATATATTTTCCTGCCCTAAAACAGCTCCAATAACATAATCACTAGCATCACACATTAATTCAAAAGGTTTCTCCCAATTAGGCGAAATAATTATAGGAGCAGTGATCAATTTTTCCTTTAAAGATTCAAGGGATTTAAGGCAATCTTGATTAAAGTCAAATTTTGTATCTTTTTTCATAATTTGGCATAAAGGTTTATTAATTTTTGAAAAATTTTTAATATACCTTCTGTAAAATTCAGCATGTCCTAAGAAGCTCCTAACTCCTCTTGTTGTAGTAGTTGGAGATAGGTTTTTTATAACCTGTATTTTTGCAGGATCTACTTCCATGCCATTCTTTAAAATTTTATGTCCAAGCACAATTCCTCCTACAACCATGAATTCACATTTTTCCCAGTTCAATACAAGATTATTCTTTTCACAACGTTCTAGAACTTTTTTAAAATGACTTAGACATATTTCAAATGAAGTTCCAAATACAGAAAAATCGTCCATAAAGACATCAATTCCTTTTTCAAATAAATCACTGAAAATTGACATGACACATCTTTGAAATATTGCAGGTGTATTACATAATCTAAAGGGCATTAGCCAAAAAAACAAATGTTCCATAAGGACTAGTAAATGTTGTTTTCTCTTGATATTTTAGAGCAATAGGTATTTGATGATAATTGTTATATCAATCTAGTGTTAAAAAAAAAAAATATTTGGCCCCAGCCAGCCTATCCAACATCTGGTCCAAGAAAGGTAATGGAAAATGATCCTTCTTAGTGGTAGAATTTAATTTTCTATAATCTATGTAAATTCTTCAACCAGTGACTTATCTTGTTGATATTAATTCATTATGCTCATTTGTCATTACTTTCACACCTCCTTTCTTTGGAGCACAGTGAATTGGTCTTACTCAAGCACTGTCTCAAATAAGATATATTATTACAACATCTAACCATTTAAAAATTTCTTTCTTCACAACTTCATTCATCATAGGATTCAATCTCCCTTGAGAATCAGCTCTTGGTTCATGTTGATCTTCTAATAAAATAATAAAATTCTATGCATACAGTAAAATTCTATGCATACAGATTGAAGGACTCATTCCTTTAATATCAGCTAATGTCCATCCAAAGGCTTTCTTTTATCTTTTCAAAGTTTCCAACAACTGTTATTCTTGCTCATCAGTTAATTCTTAGGATATTATAATAGGTAATATAGAAAAATCTCCTAAGAATGCATACTTCAAATGTGTAGGAAGTGTTTTTAGTTCTAGTTCAGGAGGTTTCTCAACAGATGAAATCAAATTCTTGTTACTTTCTGTAGGATCTAACATATCAATTTTTTCCTGAACATAATCCAAATACTCTTTACTCATTTTCATAGATTTATCTTGAATTTTATCCTCATCTTGATATTCCATGTGTTCCTTTTCAAATTTTCATTCAAAAGTCTTCTTAAAATATTCATGGCTTAAATATTCATTAATATCCATTTCGAAGCATTCAATCACTTGCTCTTTTGTAGGGTATCACATTGATTTTGTAATATTAAATGCCACCTCTTGATCACTAACTCACATAGTTAATCTCCTTTCTGCACATCTATCAAAGCTCTTCTAGTGGCTAGGAATGGTTTTCCTAAAATGATCGGAATTTCTTTATCTTCCTCCATATCTAAGACAATAAAGTCCACAAAAAAGATAAATTTATCAACCTTTAGAAAGACATCTTCTATAACTCCTTTAGGATAGGTAACTAACTGAAGAGTTACAGTATTAATTACAGTATTAAGTGAAATATCTCTTAAGCCCAACCTTTTGAAAATTGATAACGGCATGAGATTAATATTGGCTCCTAAATCACATAAAGCTTTCCATAAAATTGTTCGCCAAAAGCACAAGGAATTGTAAAACTTCAAGATCCTTAAGTTTTTAGTGAAGCTTTTGCTGAATTATAGCACAACACTCTTCATTGAGTGCAACAGTCTCTTTATCTACAAACTTCCTTTTCTTATTAAGTATATCCTTCATGAACTTCACATAGCTTAGCATTTGTTCCAAAGCTTCAACAAATGGAATTTTTATCGTTAATTCCCTTAAAATTTCCAAAAATGTAGAAAATTGGTTGTCTCTATTTTCTGCTTCAATCTTTGAGGAAATGGAGGTGGTGGTCTTCCTACAGACATTTTCATTGGTTTAATAGGACTTTCTCCCTCAAATTGAAACCTGATCTTTTTCAATTTCAACTTCTTGTTGAATTCTATTTTCTAATTCTTTTCCACTTCTTTCTTTTCCACTTCTTTATTTTCTAATTCTTTTCCACTTCTTAGTTGAATAGTTTTAATTATCTCTTTGTTATGATCTTTAGGATTTACTTCAACATTACTAGGAAATATTTCTGGAGGTTTGATGCTAAGTGAGGTAGCAATACATACCAATTGATTTTTCATGTTTCTAATTGCAGCTCTTTGAATTTATAATTGACTTCCTATTTGTAATATCAAATCTTCTATTAATAACCCTTTCTCCTTACTCTGTAAAATATTAAAACCTGGGGGTAATAAGGTTTATAAGCTTGATTCCCTTGATTGTTGGAGTTTCCCAATGGGTTCGCAGTATTGTTTCCCCATTATAGATTTGCAGCATTAGAATTATTGTTACTCCAACTAAATTTTTTATGATTCTTCCAATTAGGATTATAATAATTGATATAAGGATTATTAGAACGACTGTTTATTGCATTTAAAGTCTCATAAGAAGATTAAGATTCTATCATTTGTCTCAATGATTTTTTCTCACGCACAGGTGTTGTGTAAGAATAATTCATTCCAAATTGATCTATCTTCTTTAATATAACATCTATTTGGGCAGCTAACATAAATATTGCATCAGAATCATGAATACGAGCTACTCTTTTTGGATTTACCATTTCAGAGGGTCATTGAAAATTGTTAGTAGTCATCTCTTCAATTAAAAAATATGCTTCATCTAATGGTTTTGACATTAATGATCCACCACCAGCAGCGACATTTATCAATCTAAGAGATCCAACCAACCCATTATAAAAGTTTGACTTATTAACCAATCTAGTAATGCATGGTGTGGAGACTTTCTAAGGAGATCTTTAAATCTTTCACAGACTTCATAAATTTATTCCCCTTCAAACTCACAAAAAGATGTGATATCATTCCTAAGCTTAGCAGTTTTTGAAGGTGGGAAATATTTTGATAAAAGTTTTTGTGACAAATCTCCCCATGTTCTGATAGATCAAGGCGCTAATGAATTTAACCACATCTTAGTTTTATCCCTCAGTGAAAAGGAAAGAAGTCTAAGTCTGACGACATTATTCGACATTCCATCATATTTAAATGTAGCACACAATTCTATAGAACTAGCAAGGTTTAAATTAGGACCTTCAGTTGGTGTTCCTCTAAATTGATTGTTTTGTACCATTTGGATAATAGCAGATTCAAGCTCAAATGAATTGGTAGCTATAGCAAGGTTCTGCATGCTCAAATGAATTTCATCTACTATAGGATTAACATAATTTTTTAAAGGTCTCTGATGATGTTCATTTTCATTTTCAATATTTCTCAAATTACAAGCCATTTTGCTAAAATGAACTATTTCTTCTTGTTATTTTTGAATTTTTCTAATAGTTCTCTCAATTTCAGAATCGTAAGTTACTAAATTTTCAGATCTTACACTATGTTTACACTGTGCATAAACAAACAAAGAAAGTAATTAAAAATAAGCAAACGCACTTAAATAAGAAATTGTTCAAAACTAAACTACAAATATTTTTTTATAATAAAATAAAATAACTTACTAATATTTTCCATTACTACCCCGGCAACAGAACCAAAAACTTGATGCTGGTAGATTTATTGTATAAATTTTGCAAATATCTTTCAATACTATAAAATACATAGATATAACAATAAATATGCAATATAATTGTAACAAAATACCTTTTATGAAAAAAATTTATCCTTAAAACTCTTTTTAAACTACCAAATTCCCTTTAAAATCAACACAAGTATATGTATCAATCAAGTAATAAATGACTTCAATGGAGTCCTAGATATCGAGCCCATAGGAAAGTTGGAAAAACCTATAAGTAAATTCTTAAAATTATTTTATAATTTAAAATAACAAAAATAAAAGTAAACTGTAAAGTTTAAATATTAACTGCTAAGGTGAATGTTATATAAAATGTAGTTGAAAGACAGAGTTAGCTAACTAAAAACTAAACTTTCAAAAATAAAATTACAAAAACTAAACCAAGTTTTTGTTAATGGAAGAGTCAAATTTAATAAATCATCCTTCCACTTTACAATGAGTATTTGGATTGTGAAGAAATTAAAATCATTTGAAAATATTTATAAAATTTCTTTTGTAACAAATAGGAGCAATCATATTCTTTACCCTCTTCCGAGTGCATAAAGAAAATTGACTAATCCAGGGTCCCTAATTCCATGGTTAGGTTGGGAGGATACCGACTGCCACTCTAGAGCTCCCACTACTTCCTCCCCTGAGGGCTAACAATCTCGCATAAGTTTCCAATCAACTGGACCAAATTGAGGATTTTAATATATCATCTTAAAATCTCCAAGATACATATCTCTTCATAAAAGAATCTTCCAAAGTGTCTAGATGCATTGAATTACTCTAATGGCTGTGTAGAACAAGTGTCCCTTTTCCAAAGTGTCTAGATGCATTGAATTACTCCAATGGCTATGTAGAACAAGTGTCCCTTTAAAAATTCAAGCAAAATTCATCTCGAACCACCTTAATCCGCAAAATGTTGTCTCTGGCACATCATGCACCAAGCCTCTGTCAACTGGTACATCATGCGCCAGAATTCTAAATTCGCTGGTTTGGCTCCAAATTTCGTCATTTTTGCCATTTTTGCTCTAAATACCTAAAAATGATATACCTACAACAAAAACATGAAGGTACCCTTCTTTAAAGTGCAATATCACCAAAAATAAGCATGAAATATGTACTTAAAATAGTATATTATTTTGGTGTATCAACGTTCAACGTCCCTAAATGACCTACCCCGTAAGCCCTCCACATTAAAACCTTAATATCTCGAGCTATACTCAACCAAATCACTTCAGTTTTGTTCCTACATCTTCATTTACACGTGAAAAACAATCCATACAGTTTATACGGTATGAATACAATAAATACATATAAAGAATCAATTTAAGCTCGGTTTACGGTTGAGGCTCAATACCTTTGTCTGAGATGGGAGGCCTCAATCAGATGGTTGTAGTAGCTTTGAATGAGTCCAATGAACCTCCAGATGAAGTCCTGAGTTGTGGTGAATTTCTTAGGTATGATTTTGATTAAAGTCAATTTCAGGTGTTGGTCTAATGTTATGTTAGAGGCTCTCTGTGATGGGGCTTTTGTAGGGAATCAACTCCTTTAACTCAAGGGATGGATTGTGCACAATTAATTGGAGTTTAGTTCACTGTGGAGCTGTGGAGAAATCTATCCTTATTTTGGGGCAAATTTTAGTGAAGAAATTGGCTCTGTGGAGTGGCTCTGAGTGGTTGAGAGCAAGGGGATTGAACTTAGGAAGGTTTGGAGAGGGGAAGGTTTGGAGAGTTGGAGAGGCTCTAGTGAGATTTTGGCAGAGTTTCCCCAAGGTTTCAAGCGCTCTCCACTTTGGTCATGGAGAGCTCAATTTATATCTGTGGCTACCTGTTGGAGCTCATGACTGGGAATTGGGTGCTAAAGCTTGCTGAGGTGGAGGGAAGAAAGGCTCTAATGGCTAATGAGACTTATCCAACTCAGGAGGTTTAATTTTGGGTTTTGGCCATTTAGTGCTCCCTTGGGTTGGCTATTTCTTATGACTGAGGTGGTGGTTGTCCAGATTCTAGTCACTTCTGGGCTTAGAGAGGCTAGGGGGTGCTTAATGATGGTTAAACACTAATGGTAAGTCATGATGACAAATATATTTGAGTTTAGGCCAAAATTGGGTGAAATCCCTTAAATCAAGAAACCATTGGTCCATAGCCCATGTAGAATGGGCTAGGTGAGTCTAGCCTGGTCACTAGGGCCCAAAAAGTTGTTGTAGAGGCTTTGATTTTATCAGTTTGATATGGCTTAATCATTTTCAGTGCATGGGTTCAATTTGGGTCAAATTGGCTTGAAGTTGGGTTTGGCTTGGGCTAACCATAACATTGAGCTCAATTGATTGATGAAGATGATATAGATGATTGTCACAAAGAGTTTAGAAAAGATTTGGAGTGATTTTGAATTGATTTGGAGGGTCAAATTGAAGGATTTTGGTCATTTGGTCAATTATGGTGGTGTTGGGTTAGACTTGGGTTTAAGTTGGGCTAGATTTTGGCTAGGGCCCAAATTATGATTTAAATTGATTCTAAGGATTATCATGAAGAGTTTTAGATAGAAATTGAATGGAAATTTTGGGTTATTGGGTTTAATTTGGTTAAATTTAGGGACATGGCCAATTTAAGGCAAAATTGAGGGTTTTTGTCCAAGTTAATTTTGATATAAATTGAGGATTAAAGGTTCAATTTGACATGGGGGAGTTTTTTAAAGAGTTTATGATTCAAATGTGGTCCAATTGGATAGATTTGGAGGTTCAATTGAGTGAGATTTAGGTTTTGGGTCAAATTGTGGGTTTTTTATTTGGGTTAAAACTGAACTCAAATGTGGGTCAAAATAGGCTTGGATTTAGTTTAAATCAAGCTTGTAAATAATGAATTTAAGTTTAGAGTTGAGATTGGGGAAAATTGGGATCAAATTGGGTGACATTGGGGCTGAATTGGGGTAATTGGGTTTTTAAAGGACAAATTGGGTGACATTGGGGCTGAATTGGGGTAATTTGGGGCTTAAAGGAAATTTGGGGCTTTTGGTCAAAATATGTCAAATTGAGCTCAATGGAGTGGTTCAAATTCATTTTGGGGACATTTGAAGTGATTTAGATAGCCTTGAGACAATTTGGGTCACCAATGGTATTTTGGTAATTTTTGAAATTTTAAGAAGTTTTGGGCAATTTAGTAAATTGGGTGGATTTGGGCGGAAAAGGCTAAGTTTGGTATTTTAGTAAAATTGTAAAATTGGGGTGTCAATCACCATTTTAGTAAAATTGGGGTGTCAATCACCCTACTTGATCCATGGACCAATAGAATTCCCTACTTTATTGGTCTTAGCTAACCGTCTTAGCTAACCTTAGCCTAGGGCTAGTGAGTCTAGGGGACCATCTACATGAGTCTCCTAAAGGGTCAAGGAATCAAAATTAGATAGGCTTGGGCTTAAGGTAGTGAGTGGGAGTGTAATGTGTAAGTGTGTGTGAGAGAGAAACCAAGACCACACCAATAGAGGGCTAACCATAAGGCCAAGCAATCCTATGGAAACTCACCATGAACTCTCCCAAATTGACCCCACCTATTAAGTGCTAGTGGTTAGGACCAATATGTGGAACTTCAAGTAGAGCAAATAAGAGTTTAGAATTTCTAATAGTGAGGGTTTCTTTTCTAGTCCTCTAGGAATAGTTAGTAGAAAAGTCTTATGGGTAGACCCTATGCTACTTAAAAGGAAAAACTAGACCTCAACCAAAAGTGAGGCAACCAAATGAGCCCCCAATAAGTGTGATGTGTCGGGCAAGTACACCACCTGTATTGGCATTGTTAGATGAGATCAACAAAACCAACACAGACTCTTAAGTCAACAAACTTAGAGCGAAGTGGAGAATTGAGTGTCAGTTGTTTCCACTTGGGAATTAGCAAATAAATATCCAAGCAAAACAAAGGCTTCGGAACTATCGTGGGGATTAGAAGTTAGATTTCAAACTGTCAAGTTTCAGGTGCTTCGGAGGATGCAAATTATTATCTAAGTGCTAGCTCCGAAATGGGAATTGAAATTTGGGTATTAATTGCAGACTAAGAATCGAATGCCATACTCCATTTAAGGTGGTCTTAGACCGATCTTGAAGGAAATTGTGTAGAGAATCAAATGCTTTAGTCAATTTAAAGTGGCCTTAGACTGATCTCGAAGAATCAGAATAGGATGTCTTACTCCATTTAAGGTGGTTTTAAACCTATCTCAAAGATTTGTGTAGAAAATAGGATGCCTTACTCCATTGAGCCTTACTCCATATAAGGTGGCCTCAGACCGATCTCAAAAGATAAAAATAGAATGCCTTACTCCATTTAAGGTGGTCCTAAACCTATCTTAAAGATTTGGGTAGAGAATCAGATGTCTTACTCTATTTATGATGGTCATAAACAGATATCAAAGGATGAGAATAGTATGCCTTACTCCATTTAAGGTGCTCTTAAACCCATCTCGAGGATTTGTGTAGAGAATTGGATGTCTTACTCCGTTTAAGGTGGCCTTAGACCGATCTCAAAAGATGAGAATAAGATGCCTTACTCTATTTAAGGTGGTCTTAAACCTCTCTCAAAGATTTGTGTAGAGAATCAGATTCCTTACTCCATTTAAGGTGGCCTTAGACCGATCTCAAAGGTTGAGAACAGGATGCCTTACTCCATTTAAGGTGATTTTAAACTTATCTTGAAGATTTGTGTAGAGAATCAAATGCCTTACTCTATTTAAGGTGGCCTTAGACTGATCTCAAAGGATGAGAATAGGATGTCTTACTCCAATTAAGGTGTTCTTAAACCTATCTCAAAGATTTATGTAGAGAATTGGAGGCCTTACTCCATTTAAGGTGGCCTTAAACCTTTCTCAAAGATTTTGGAGTAGGATGCCTTGAATTAATCAAAGGGCTTTTTCCTTAAACCACTAAAGTTTGATAGTTAGACCATTGCAAAGTAATGTGGAATCGGATGTAGGAATCCTCATCCTATAAAATATAGTGTGAACCATTGCTAAGCAAAGCAGAATCAGATGTCGGAATCCTCATCCTCTAAAATATATTGTGAACCAATGATAAGCAGTGTGGAATCAGATGTCGGAATCCTCATCCTCTAAAAAATAGTGTGAACCATCGCTAAGAAATGCAAAATTGGATGTCGGAATCCTCATTCTCTAAAATATCATAGAATTTGATTTAAAATATTGTGATAGGAGGAGATCCTAAAGCAACGTGGAATCGTATATAAAATCCTCAACCTCTAGCATACGGTAGAATTTGATTTGAAAGATTGCGATTGGAGAGGACTCCTAAAGCAACGCGGAATCAGAAATAAAATCCTCAAACTCTAGAATATCATAGAATTTGATTTGAAAGATTGGAAGCAACGTAGAATCAGATATAAAGTCCTCAACCTCTAGTATATTATAGAATTTGATTTAAAATATTGTGATAGGAGGGGACTCTTAAAGCAACACGAAATCAGATATAAAATCCTTAACCTCTTAAATATAGTAGAAACCATAATTTACTTCGGAAACATATCACTACGTTAGGAAGGAAAGCTCGATGACTCACATCCTACTCAAGAGGTAGTGAGAGGGAACTAGAATCTTGGTACTGATCCTGAGAATAACATGAGAAAAAAGTAGAGAATTTGTGGTCTTGACCTTATAGATATGTGGCATGTGAAGATTGACATTGGTAAGGAAAATTTGTAAGTTTTTTGCAGAGTGTGAAACTTCACGGAGATGTGAAAAAATTGGTGCAGAAAAGGATAGTCCTGCTGTGAAAGCAGAGAGTAAGAAACCTCAAACTCGAGAGAAACCTCAAACTCGAGAGAAACAAACTCAATAACATTATCATTTTCTTTTCTTGTTGCCTTTATCAAATTTAATTATCAAAGTACATTTTCAAATTTTAATTGTCATTGGTTGATTTTCAAAAGCAAGTTTGTGGACAAATTCAAAAATTTTCATTTTATTGAGGTTAATTTTATTACAAAATTTTGGACTCAGTCATAGATGCTTGGCTAAATAAATAACCCTAGTGCAATCAAAATTTTAAAAGTTTGATTTCAAGATATCATCACGTCAGGTAATATATCTTCAAGTTGCGGTCATTAACCGACAACATGGGTCTTTTGCCCCAGAAATCCACCTGCTGGTAAGATCCTTCCGAATAAACCTTCTCTATGACAAATGGTCCATCCCAATTTGGTTCAAATTTTCCACCTATCTTGTGGTGTGCAATAATAGGACTTTTGAGAAAAAGAACGAGATCATGAACTTTGAACGCCATCAGGCGGTCCAATTTGTCATGAGTCTGCACCATCCTCGCTTGGTAAAGTTCCAAATGTTGTTGTGCTTCTAATAATTTCCTTCTAATCATTTTCCCCCCCCCAAGACTTTCCAATTATTTAAGTTTGAGTTTCGCACTTTATTTTGTTGTGATTTAGTTAGCGATGGCGACTCTGAGAGAAACTGTTTGGACTTCTAGCGGTTGTACTACCTCGAACCCATGCACAAGTGTGTAGGGTGTTCACTGGGTAGGAGTCCTGAACGTTGTCTGTTAGGCCCACAAAGCTTCTAATAATTTAGCATGCCAATCTGTTTTATTTTTTTTGTCCAATGTCTTCTTTAAGATTTGCACGAGCACCTTATTGAAGGCCTCGACCAAGCTGTTTGCCCTAGGATAGAAATTTGTAGAGTACCTCCAATCTATCCAATGTCTTTTGACGAAGTTGTTGATCTATCTACTCTTAAAGGTTGTCACGTTGTCAGAAATTACTCTGCACAGTACATCAAAACGATAAACGATTTGGCTCTTGAAAAATTGCAGAACATGTTGTGTTGTAACCCCACGTAATGGCACTTCCTCTACCTACTTTAAGAAGTAATCTGCAGCAGCAAGAATAAATATGTGTCCCTTAGAGGATGGCAGGTGTATCAGAACTATTATGTCCATGCCCCAACACTCGAATGGCCACGAGGTGACGGTTGGGTGTAGCACATTCGAAGGTTGGTGTAACCTCATGCACTTGGCAAAGGTGACACCTTCTAGCTGTATCCATGCATTCGAATATCATCGCTTGCCAATGATACCCAAGTCTTATGATCTTCATTTTCATTTTTGGCCCTGACTGGTGAGCACCACTCAATCTAGAATGTACTTTTTTGACAATATTCTTTGCTTATGCTCTGCTCAGACATCTCAGCCACACCTGATCAAATGATCATCTATAGAGGACATCACCCACTAGAGCATAGGACATAGCTCTTCTCATGATGTGCTTTGCCTCAAACTTGTCCTCTAGCAGCTTTCCAGTTTACAAATATTCTATTAATGGCTTGCACCAGTCTTCGTTAATGTCAGCAACTGCAGTCATCTTTCCTTTTTCCTTTCGAGTTTATGTAAATTGTCAAGGTTGATCCAAGATAAAACTCGTCATCCTTGTACTGTAATGTCAATGGAATCCTTCGGTGGACATGTCAGTTCCTTGGCAAGTTTCGCTAGAGCGTCAACATGTACATGTCAGTTCCTTGGCAAGTTTTGCTAGAGCGTCAACATGAACATGTGCTTTATCTCCTCAAGGAATTTGGTACAGAGTTACATTGGGGGTCTACTCTAACAGTCTAATTGTGTACATGTGGTATTCTACTAGCCTTGGCTTCAAAATCTTGTATTGTCCGGCGACTTGTTGGATGACGAGTTGTGAGTCGCCATAGATGGCAATGTCTGTTATGTCCATTGAGATTTTCAATTCTAACCTGGTGATCAATTCTTCATATTCTGCTTCATTATTTGTACATGGCTCTGTCAGATGGTAGGAGAATCTCAACATAACCTTATCTGGTGTGATGAAAATCAGCTCAATTCATGCTTTGCCTGGTATAACCATTTCTGATTATTTGTCTCTCATGGTTGATGAAGCCCCATTGAAGTACATTTCCCACTGTTTGGCACTGGGCAGTTCTACTTGCAGTATCTGCTCATCTGACAGCTCATCATTGAGTGGGGACCCAGTTGTAAGTGGGTGCGCTGTGAGAAAATCTACTAAAATCTGTCCCTTGATGGCACAAAGAGGAACAAAAGTTATATCGAATTGCAATAAAATTATCAACCACTTTACTAAATGTCTGGAAAGTGTTGGTCGAGTCATCAAATATTGCAACGGATTAACTTTCAAAAAAAAAGTAATTTTATGAGAAATCATGTAACTCTTATGCTTTTGAGCGACAAAAATTAAGGCTAGACAATGCTTCTCAATAGGCGGATACTTTACCTCCGTCGGGATACTTTACCCTTTACCTCCGTCGGTATTAGACGTCAACTCAAGTAGTAGAGCACATTTTCCTTACCCTCGTCATTGACCTGAGCTAACAGGGCTCTGAGAGAGTCGTCTAAGGCCGCGGTATAATGTATCAATGGTTTTCCTCGGATTGAGGCTGCCAAAATAAGAGATGTCACTATGTATCGCTTAACATCCTCAAAGGCCCACTGCCATTTCTCTTCCTTGATGTATTTGGTGTCCTTTTTAATTAATGCCAAGAAAGGCTAACACCTATGTGAGAGATTAGAAATAAAGCGTCTCAGATATGCCAATTTTCCTTAAAAGGAATGTAGTTGCTTCAAGGTTTTGGGAGGAGGCATTTCAAAGATAGCTTTAATCTTTTCCGGGTCGATCTCGATTCCCAAATGACGGATAATGAATCCTAGAAATTTCCCGGAGGTGATGCCAAATGTGCACTTTAAGAGATTCATCTTTAGATTATATTGTCGTAATCGTTTGAACATGATCTTCAAATTGTACAAATGGTTTCTTTTATATTTTCTCTTAATGACCAAATCATCTATGTAGCACTCCACTTAGTTGTGAATGAGGTCGTTAAAGATCTTCATCATTGCTTTTTAATATGTTTCTCTGACATTCCCTTCATCATTGCTTTTTAATATGTTTCTCTGACATTACCCAAATGGCATCACTGTGTAACAAAAGTTCCCAATCGGTGTCCTGAAACCTGTAAGTGTTGGATCCTATGGAGCCATCTTGATTCGGTTGTAACCTAATGATCCATTCATGAAAGAGAAAATATTATGTGTCAATGTGATGTCCACCATTAACTCTAATATTGGTAGTGGAAATTCATCTTTTGGACATGATTTATTTAAATCCCTGAAGTCGACACATACACGGATTTTTCTATTTTTCTTCTTAATTAGTACAACATTGGCTAACAATGTGAGGTATTGCTCTTCCCACACAAATTTAGTGTCTATTAACTTCTTTACCTCGGTAATGACTTGTTGTTATATCTCGAGGCGCATTCTTCTATGAGCTTTTTTTATTGGGTTCATATCTTTGTCTACCCCAAGCTTATGAACATCAACTTCTGCTGATAGTCCTGACATTTCATTATAGCTCCAGGCAAAGCAATCTTTAAATTCTAACAATAGCTTTATCAATTTTATGAATTCTTTTTCAATGAGTAGAGAACTTATAAAGGTAGGTCGGGGCTGCTCATCAGTCCCTAGGTTGATTTCCTTCAATTCATCCACAGTTGACTTAATTTCTTCTTCAAATTCTGATGGGGCATCATCATTAACTAATCTTGAGAGTCATCTTCTACATCGAGACAATCCTCTTCCAATTTGCTAGTAACAACCATGCAAAATTCTGAGTCATTGACTGGTCCTATAACACCAAATCTAAGACCATCTTTCGAGTTAGGAGTTCGACTTTTAACATTCCACAATTTTTCAAAAAGTTGTAGCTTATCCTTTAGTGTTTGCTTTGGCACATATCCCTTTTGAATTAACTTTTGTACACAAGGTGAAAAGTAATTAAAAGGAAATTCCATTAAATCATTAAAACCCTCTTCTAAATATACATGATTTTCAAAACTAATAGAAGGGGAAGCACGGTAAAACTTGATCGGCTTTAAACCAATGCTACAGACTTACTTGACCTCTAAACTCTCAACCTTTTGAGGGTGGATTGGAGTAAGGGTCATGGCATTCACATAGTGGTTGATTCAATCATACATCGACTCATATTCATCTTTCTGCACATCTTCCAAGGAAATTTCATATTGTGATTTCTTCTGCTTTATCATCATCATTTCTTCCTCAGAGCTTTCTTCATCAAAACTTTCTTCCATGTCATTGTTGATGGTCAGCCTAGTCCGTTCAACAATCGCATTGGTTATTCATCGTCCACGTCCCCAACCTCGACCTTGGGTGTATGGGCTAACAGAACCTCTACCAGCTCGTTGTGAAGGAACAGTAGTAGATTGTTAAAGTAGAGTTTAGAAGAGAGGCTTGCTCCCCACGGTGGAAGGCAGAATCTTCATGGATACCTACTTCATGAACTGAAAAAGACTGTAAATTTCCCTTGATACAATGCTTTCCCTTCTTTCCAAATATTTAATACATTGGTGTAGAGACGACAAAACCATATAATGCTCGTGAATCCATTGTTGTTCTAGTAAAGCATTGAAAGAGGTCTCTGCATTGTTGATTTGAAATTTTGCGGTTGTTACTAGTTCTCAATTTTTCATTAGTAGTGTAATTGATCTAAGGGCTCTTTCTCCCTTTTGATTAAATCCTCTTAAAATAATTTTATCGTTTATAAGCTCTTGAGTCTCAATGTCCAAATATGCTAATGTCTGTAGACTCATAAAGTTGAGTGATGCTCCCGGGTCTACCAAAACTCTAGACAATACAAATCTGTCAATATTAATAGAGATGTAGAGTGGTCGGTTGTAGTCAGTGGTACCGAGCAACAAGTCTTCATCTATGAAAGTTATCTCAAATTGTTCTTTTAATAAACAAACTTCATCCAAGGATGTGTTGGTTAACTGAGCAAAGCAAATCTTTGGGTCAAGCAAGGTTGTAACCAAAGACTCTCTATCTCCTTTGACAGGATCAAAGCATCGTAAATGCTTAGTTTGGTCGGCAACCTTCTAAGATGAGCTAGCATGTTATAATCCAGATTATATAATCTTCATATCTTTACTTGATTATGTGGTTCATCCACTAGCGCAGGTTGAGGTAGCTCTTCCTGTGTGACTATTTTTTTTTCCTTTATCCACTGGAACTGACCTCAAGGGTAACACTTTCCTGCTCCTTAGCTTTATCTTTGTGATTTCTTCTTCCTGAGATGTTGTAGGTAAAATTTCTAGTGTCTCTTCTTCTTCTTCATCAGAGAGATCCAAGTTAATAGCAAGTGGTGCACCGTGGCACTCGAGGACTGGTTCCTCACTCCCGGTGTTATCATAACTGGTGTTTTTGATATCTTCATCATTATCGTTAAGAGGTTCATTTTAATGGGTTCATTGGACCTAAGTACGATTTTAGGATCAGTTTGGGAATTGAGATCAGAGTTATATTGAGCAAATTTTGTTACATTATTACTAAAAATAGTTAGAACTTAGCCAAAATCATAATCATTATATTCATAATACCCTGGTAGGGCAAAAATAAAACAATGCATGGTTAGAGGTTCGAGGATTTTCTTCCCCGAATTTGAGACTACCAATCTAACATAGGCAGCCCCTACCATACCCCCCGTGTTATCGGTCATCATGACGTCATTCTTTTCTTTCTCTTCTAGTTGCGGCAATTTCTCCGATGGAATCTCCAACTTGGGCTGAACAGGCTGTAGACTCTGAACGGCTACCTGTGCTGAAGCGGTCTAAATCTTATCCAGTATCTTCTTAGATGACTTGCTTCACATTGTACTCCGTCCATCTTTTTTTGAATACGGATCTATCAGAGTGATTGTCTTGGCTGAAATCATATTTACAGAATCTTTTTTAGGTTCTCTCAAATATTCCTTTGGGATTGTTATAGTTCCTTCTTTTAAATTCCTCTTGAGTCAGTCCTTGAAAATGAAATAACCCTGTATTGTATGTCCCAACATCCTGGTAGGGGTAGAAATTGGGATACACCTTGTCAACTTCTTTCGGCCTCTTTGGCTCTGGTAATCGGAACTCGGGCTTCTTCATTAAATTTCTGAACATCTTTTGCACGACCTCATCTTTGAAAAAATATATCCTCCTCTTTTATTCTGAAAGAGTTGGACCTGTTCTACCCTCTGCTTAATGTGGTCCTCCCTAATGTAACTGTTGGCTAGACTGGTCATACTTTTGTGTTTGTTGCTGAGCATGCAGTGAAGATTGTTGGGAATTTTGGTGAGAATGCTCTACATGTATCTTTATCGGTTGCTTTCCCTTATCGACCATTGTCACTGTTCTAGACTTCTTTTCAAATATCAGGTCATCTTGGACTTATCGGACTTCTCTTGGGAATCCTAATGTTTAACTTCCTCTTGTAAACTAATGACTTTACTTAGCAGCTTCTCGAAGGACTTGATAGTGAGCCGCTTAAGCATGGAAGCTACTGGCCAATGATGCTTTTGAGTAAAATCTCAATCGAATGTTGTTTCTGTAGTTGAGCTTCACATTTTATGCTGAGGTTTCTCCACCTAAAGATGTAATCCATCAAGGTCTCGTTAGGCTTTTTCATCTCTACTATGAGATCTCCAATAAAACATGATGTTATGCTCCGGAAAATCTTTTCACGAGCAACTGTTCTAACTCGATAAATGTCTTAAATGATCTGTTGGGTAGCTCAGTGTACCAATCAAATGCAATCTCTGATAAGCTGCTGACAAACTGTCGGAAGAGAAAAGCTTCATTACCTTTGGTGTTGCCACAACTAGCTCAGAAATGTGTTATATGCTGCCTGGGATTTCTGGTCCCGAGGAATATCTTACAGCTTGGTGACATAAAACCCCTTGGGTAGGGTAGGACATCGAACTCTTATAGCTAAGCTATACCCATTGAAATCAATGCACCACCCTTAGATTGGGCTAAGGCCTCCCTAACTTGTTGTTTGACCAACTATTTAATATCTTTCTCTAGTATAGTACTTAGTGAGGAATCCTTCTTTGGTTGATCCTCTACACTGGTAGAGGCAACTTCTCTCCTTTCATCGGTGATTTCAACTATTTCTGGCTGGTTGACTTCTGTTGAAGCAACTTGCTGTGACTAGGACTGTTCATGAGTTGTAGCCATGGCGGGCCATGGTGACGGCCATCTCCTCCATTCTCTTTTCCATCTAACTAATTTTCACATCTCTTAAGAAAACAACCCTACGCAAATCATCTGCGGCGTTTCCTTTAATGAGAGGTTGGGCATTGCGAGCAGATGCGGCAAATCTAGTCTCGATGACATGAATATCCATGAAATCATCATTGAGATAATCCTTAAAATAAAAATCTTCATCATCATCAATGGATACTCCATGCTCTTTGGCTAACTCAAAAATCTCAGCCTTGAGCTTCTCAACATTCTCTTCAATTATTGCTTCCTGGATTATCTTAAGATCTGGAGGATTTTTCTGAACATCCTCAACTTGTTCAACTTTCTCTTCAATTATTACTTTGGGCCTTTGCTTCATTCCACATTCTTGTCCTGCTGGCTCATTGAACTATATTGGTACGGTGACCTTGGGTATCCATACCTTCTTCTTTAGCAGTGATGTCTTGAGATGGGGTATCTCAACGAAGGCATCAGAATGCCGAAGGGAGGCATACTCCTCGCGGTGGAGACCAAACACAGTATCGAGTGACTTCTTTATCTTCTCCCTCTTTGGGGCACTCTTACAAGCAACAACTGATGGTATCCTCAGACCAAGACGTGATTTGACCGGTCGACGTTCTGCAAAACTTGGAGTAACGATGGAAACGTAATTGTGGTAGTAACGGTAGTATCAGCTCAACTCCCCAAATGGAACCTGATGGAAATATGGGATGACAAAACTTTAGTTGACTTCTGAGATTGTCGGGCAGACCTGACATCCCTTAAAATCTCGTTCTTCATCCGAGGGGACACTACGCAACCCACTCACTTAAGCAGCTCAATGACTGAACATCCTTTTTTTAACGACCAATCTCCGGAATATTGTATGAACTTTAGTAATAGGAGCGAGCTTCTCCCTCTCCTAACTATGACCATGAAATGATGGTAAGGTAACAACAATCTTTTGAATAATTCCATCTCCATTAGTATTCATCAACAGGTGAAACCTACTCCCTCACAAAAGCGGAGAGGCCTCCAGTAATCCAAGTTCCTCCCGTGAGGAAACTCATCGATGGGTATCTTTTTGATAATTTGTGCTTTAGTGACCTTCCAAGCCCTTCATTTGCAGTTTCTTCTTTGAGATCTAGTTAATGGTGCAGACTTTGAACTCGATCCAATTTCAAATACCGACAATTGGACAGTAAATTCTCCAGTTGTATCTTCCACAATCATGACCTCCTTTTTTGGTCGAAAAGGGGACAACAGAATTGACAGGTGCTGGGGAAACAACAATTTTCACCTTCTTGTAGGAAGGAAAATCATGGGGACAGTTCACGTTGAATTCAACGAAAGGCTCTTGTACCTAGAGTGTCAACTTTCATTATGATGAACATGCTTTTCCGAGAACGACTTCAAGTTCATCAAATCCAGTTCCAAACTTGATGGTGGGAGCGACATTGTGGCTAGTTAGCAAGTTTTAAGAGAAAGTAAGCATCGGGAATGCCATTGTAGCAACTTTAAAAAGAAAGCCCTGGGGTTAGTTATCTGGCCAAAACCTTATAATTCCAGTGCGAACACTAAAAATTAACAAAGTTTGATCTGTAGACTGGGCAGTCTTTATTTAATTTTAAGTTTGTGAAGATTTTAAAATTTAGTGAAAATAGTTTGCAAGTAGAAGGATATAAATAAAGGTTAAAGAGCAAGCACAACACGACTCAATTTGATTTAATTTGTAAAGTAGCATACTAAACTCAAAAGGGAAAGTGAATTTTAGGACCCAGTGCGGGACCGACTTCACAACGCACAATGCCCAGGTGGAACTACCCCACCAACAAACCTAATGGGGTCTGACCCCACACAAAAGATAGAAGTCTTAATGAACTTCTGAACCTCTCTGTTTAAAGATGATTGAACAGACGATCCCAAAGTCTGAAAGCGTTGACCATACTTACCCAAGAAAGAAATGGGTGAAGCATGTCAACGGAAGAAGAGTAATTTGGTCCATAAGGGACATGGACACATTACCAGTGTAAGAAGATAAGATTCCCTGATTTAAATGAAGAGAGAAACTAGTCCCCAACAGAGTCACCAGAAGCTCTCGGTTGCCAAAATGGAAGTTGTCGGTTGTCAGAATGGATATCCCAACACCCGGTTTAATTTAATTTATGTATATAATTTGGGAAAAAGTAGTATTTTAAATTTCGGAATGGATATCCCAACACCCGGTTTAATTTAATTTATGTATATAATTTGGGAAAAAGTAGTATTTTAAATTTTGGAAATATTATCCCGATGTTCGATTTAATTTAATTTATGTATATAATTTAGGAAAAAGTAGTATTTTAAATAATGAAAATATGAGATCGAACTGATCTCATATTCTCAGTAGTTTAAATAAATGAGTCTAATACCGCGAGCAATGCATCTATCTCAAAGGATAAGTACACTACTTACTGGTATGGGCTCAATTAAATAGACTAAAGAATTTATGATATCCATTTAAGTCTACGAAAAACTATTTTTCTTATGTTGACTGACAAGTTACCCTATTTAATACAAAATATTAAATAAGGTTTATGTTAAGCTGGATTCTTGCAAGTTTCCTATAAAGGCAAGCGCTTATAGTTAATTACATCTTAGATAACCAAAGTTACCTAAGAAAACTCTTAATAAAAATTAGGGGATATTGTCTTCAAAAAATTCAAAGAGTCAGACTTTTCAAAAGATTGGATAAAGAGGTGTGAAATGGGAATGGCTCAAATTTGGAACATTTATTTTCGAATCCAAAGGAAGAAGAACGAGGGAAGGTCATGGATCTTGAGGAGAACCTCAGTGACCTCACAAGCAATCTTACAGTTTGGCTTACTCTTCAAGAAGGATCATTTAAATATTTTATCTTGCCAATTTTATTAATTAGGGCTTAATTAGGGCTTACATTCTTAGGGCTTACATTCGTGTGAGACGATCGCACAAATAGCCTGGAAGATGTGAGAATTTAGGTCGTGATGAATGACAAGTGTTAAAAATAACCTTGGAATCCTAAAATAAGTTAGGGCTTAAATTGTATAGCATAGTCATACAAAGGCCCAAAGAAAATGTTGAGAATTTATGTCGCACTAAGTGGACAACCTCAAAATCCTATGGCTTGTTGTTTAATTCTAAGGAAGGATTTGTTGTTGTAGATTTCTGTTGCAGAAGGTTGTCCACAGAGTTAGCTCTAAGCTCCTCAGTGAAGTAGCAGTCCTAAATTCTAAGTTTTAAAGGCTTAAATGAAAAGTTGAAGTTCAATCATGGGGGAAGTTAAAGTTGATTAGAGCGACACCGATTAAGATCCCACATTTCTCTCATTATGGCATCACTATTTTCTTCAAATTCACTTAATCCAAATGATTTTACTAAACTCAACTTAATGAGTTCCATACTTTCATTTATACCGAGTCTCAACTCAATGAGTTCCATACTTTCATTTATACCGGGTGAAATCTCGTTAGCAACTATAGGTTACCTCCTCCGAGTGATTCCCGATCATCTGATAGATACGTTTTAATTCAGTTGTATTTTTTTTTGTTTTCTTTTGGTTTTGTTGGTGATTAAACTTTGAGTTGTCTTATATTTTGACTGTTTTGGCGGTGAACTTTATCTTATTTTGATTTCTTAATTTTAGTTTTGGTTTAAATTTTGCGGCTATCCTAAAATTTTCAATTTTGACATTCAGAGAGACTTTGTTGTTTAACATGCAAGTCTACAAGTAGGAAACAGGAGATACTGAAAGGCTAACATGCAAGTCTACAAGTAGGAAACAGGAGATACCGAAAGGCAAATAAAAGTAAATTGCAGTGCAATAACTTAAAAGCACACTTGTCGATTCTTCTCGTTCCTCCACCTAAAATTTTAGCTTTTGCAACATGTATATAATTTTGCAATAAATTTAAATTGTAAGAGTAGATCAAGGTGTATTTAACAGACCTCAAACTGACCTCAAACTTATGACCTTATGACTTATTGAGTCTCGAAAGAACTTAATGGATGATTTTAGAACAAAATACAACAAGTTCAATTTGTCCTTCAAAACGTACAAGATATTTCAAAGTGTTTGGAGAATGACCCTGAACTGCTGTAAAGATTTCTTGAAACACTTGAGTTCATTTTGAATTTAATATATTGTTATATTAATCATCTCGGGTCAAATTAAAATTACCCTACTACTTGGTGAATCTTGACAATTTAATCATCCTGAGGACATGGTACTCTATTAATCAATTGACATTGCACTTAAAATTTATATGGGTGAATACCCCTAAGGTAAGTTTGTGTTATTAAAGATTTCGTACCTACCACTAAGGTTTGGCTTGTTGTGCTTAGGAGTGTTTATCATCAATCATGGTATCCTTCTAAATCCCATTAAATGAATTCAAATATCAAGCCTAGATCACGACCAAGCCCTTAAAAATCTTAATTGGAAAAAAATTAGTAAATTTTAGAATTTTAATTTAGGTGATATGGATTTTGATTAAAAGATCAAACCATCATTAATTATGGACTTAAAATAAGTTACATGTCATCTCTCGAACTTAACCCATCACTTGAGAATCATCTAATTTTTTATTAACTTCTAAGACTTGATAATTTAACAAATTTCAATTTTATTCTTATCATGGAATGTGGCGGGTTGGTTTCCACCTTTTACCCATTATGTTTCAATCATCTAAACATATTCATTAGGATCAAAATTACCCATTCTTCTTTTTGGTTAATCCTAAATTTTGATTAAGACATCAAAATCTAAAATTACCACTTTGCCCTTGGGGCTCTTCTCCTCATAACTCATTAAGAATAATTCAAATGATTTTTAAAGATTTTTGAGTAACCTGCCCACGGGGCAAGTAAAAAATGAGAGGAGAAAATGTGGTTTTTTGAAATTTTTTTATTTAATTTAAATAATTATCTAAAACTAGAAAATTAGGATTTTCAATATTGATTTATTTAATCAATCAAAGAAAATTTTTTGTTCATGGAAAAATTTATTAACGGTTCCTCTATATCAGAGAAAACACTTAGGCAAAATACCATGAGTTTTTTGAAATTTTTTTATTTAATTTAAATAATTATCTAAAACTAGAAAATTAGGATTTTCAATATTGATTTATTTAATCAATCAAAGAAAATTTTTTGTTCATGGAAAAATTTATTAACGGTTCCTCTATATCAGAGAAAACACTTAGGCAAAATACCATGATTTCCAAATCAAAATTTAATTATTATTTAATTATTTATTAACTTCAACAGAATGTTTTAAGTATTCAGAAAAAATAATTTAATTACAAAAAATTATTTGTTATTTTTTTATCAAACCTCTCTAAGCTCAAAGAACTAAGAGAAACAACTAAGTGAAATAATTTTTTATATTTTTATGATTTTTAATTTACTTATTATAATTATTTTTAATGAGAAAATAAGAAAAATACATTTCAAGCCTTTAAAATTTTTATTTTTAACTTAGAAAAATTAGAAAAAATATTTTAATGAGTCCTAAGTGATCAAGAAACAATTAGGCACATTTTGAAACATTTTTATATTTTAATATTTTTAACTAATTTTTAATTATTTTTAATTTAAAATGTAGCTCAAAAATGAAGTACTTTATCAAAAATAACTTTTATTTTACTAAGTGCTTCTGATCACAAGGAACTTAAAAAACCACTTTTCATAATTTTCCTAAGTGTATTTAATTAATATAATTATTTTTGTACAAAAATATAATGTTTCTTAAAAAATCAACTTTAGTATTTAAACTTAATTAAATAATTTCCAAATTTTTATAGTGGGTTAGCATAATTTTTATGCACAATGTGGGAATGATTTTGTCAATTTTTTTATCAATATTTAATTACATAAATTACTACAATATATACACAAATATTTAAATACAAAAATGTACACAATTATTCAAACATTCATGATATTTTTCCTAAGCTTCTCTGACAACAGGAAACCAATTAAAATTTATCCCATTATTTTCCAAGTGGTATTTTAATTTGTGTAATTAATTTAAGCTAAAACAACCATCATAGCTTGAAAATTAGGGTTAGAAGCACAGAGATGTCCTCTTACCTTGGAAAAATTAGAGAACATAGCCTCTATCATGAGAAGTGAACCCTAAAAATTTCAAGCTATGATAAGTAATGCTTAGTCATAATGAATTTAAAAATCACAGAGAGTATTTAATTAATTAAAAATCAAGGAAAGAAAAATAATTTTTTTTATTTTTTGTCCACATTTTTCTCCTCTGCTCACTGAGCAAGATGGTATTTTTAATTTATTTTTATGATTTTTTTATGAAAAGATACAAATTTTTAAATTTCTGAGATTTAAATTGATTAAAAAATTCCATATTTTTCTTTTTAAACCAGTCAGTGTCTGTATAACCTCGTCCTCTTTGAGCTTTCCACGCAGCGCTCTGCTATATGACACCGCCAGCCACCTCAGCGCCACGCGTCCCGCGGTTCGCGTACCATCAACTCGTCTGGCTTGATCTCATCATTCATCCAATACACGCACGATCAGAAGGCATCCGTTCATCCAAAGAATCACAAAGAAGAGGTCGGTAGGAAAGACTTATGGCTAGAACCTAGACTACAAAAGAGGAAAAGCTATACCTCAGCCAAAAGTGAGGTCAACAACAGCTATTCGGGATGTAGTATGTTGGTATTATGCTCTGCCTAACCATTCTCTTATTCATCCTTCTTATCTCAGATGGCAGAGAATCCACCTCGTCATTTCTCAAGATACCTGGGGTGGTTCCCTAGCCTATCTTTGACAAAGTTGTAGTAGCAACCACACTGAATGGTCATTCTGCCTTTCCCACGCATCCATTTCTGCGGCTCTAAGTAGGTCTTTTTCATTAACAGGTTAGCTCAACCTCTGTCTCTCAAGTCACATACGCAGTCAAGAATTCTTATATCAATCATTTTCAAAGAAAACTCATGTATGAAGTTCCAAGCCTTCCCAAATGTTGACAAATATCCCTTGAATTTCTTCATAAAATTCAAATTCTCTTTTCTTGACTTTGTTCATTCTTTCTAATTCTGCCATAGGAATCCTTTGTGATCGTTAGGGTTGCTCCCTCATTTCAATGTCTGCAGGAAACCATGTCTGTCTCAGCTCCGTATGTAGTAGAATATATGACTCAGTATCTGGGTGTGCGGCCTCCTGACACCCTGTATCAGCGGATGTATACTCTTCAAAGGTACTACAGTGTTCTAAATGGAGGACATTACATCTTGGGAATTCCACAAATGTCGATGTTGTTGATGTTTGTATTGGAATTTCAACATTACACATCGGGCAACCCTTGCAAAATTCATCTTGAATTTATGGTTGCGTCTGCTCTGCAACAAACTCTGACTCATCCTCCGTGACAGACAGACTGGTAGAAGTCTCTTTCATGCATGGGTCATAAATTTTCCTCCTATAAATTGGGGTAAGTTTCAATTCAGCTTCTTGTATATGTCTTTCTCCTGACGTAAGAAGGCTCTATGCTTGCGGTGATTGGCATTACAATGTTGAGTTCTTTTGAGTGGCATCTAGCACTCTTTCTTCATCAGCACTGATTAAATTTTCTGTCAGTGCAGTTATCATGGACCGTAGACCACTAGCTCCTTCCATTGGATATTGTTGTGTCACTTCTTTCTACCTCTTCAGTGAAGAGTCTTCTTTGGTACCAATCCTTACTAATGATGGTAATCTTTCTTTCTCCCGGCGATTGGCTATGTTCATCAGGGGACCCTCGAAGTCCACGTTGACCTGACCAAATTCCAATTCATTCAGTGTGAAATTCAAGCTGTCTCTAAAAGCAAATATCAGCTTCTGCCTCGACATCTTTCTGTAGAAGACAGAAAAACATCATTGGTCTAAAATTCAAAATGAACAAGAACAAGTTATTAGATAAGTTTTAAATTGAGACAAGTGAAACTCTTTTATTTATTTAATTTAATTTATTGAAATTTCAAAATTTTAAAATGAAGAAAATTAAAGTGAAAATATTCAAAAATTTTCATTTTATTGAGGTTAATTTTATTACAAAACTTTAGATCCAGTCACAAACACTGTGTAGTATATTTTAAGCAATGTCATGTTGTGTTGTATATCTTCAAATATCGACCATTAATTGGCAACATAGGTCCTTCACCTCGGAAATCCATTAGCTGGTAATATCCTCCTGAATAGACTTTCTCTATGACAAATGGTCCCTCCCAAGTTGGTTCAAATTTTCCACTTATCTTATGATGTGCAAGGATAAGTCTTTTGAGGAAAAGAACGAGGTCACCAACTTTGAATGCCCTCGGGCGGACCAATTTACCATGAGCCTACACCATCCTTTCTTGGTAGAGTTCAAAATTTTTTTGTGCTTCTAATCACTTTCCTTTGAGACTTTCCAATTCTTCAAGTCTTACTTTGCACTTTCTTCCATTGTAATTTGATTGGCGACGACGACTCTGAGAGATGATGTCTGGACTTCAAGCGGCAGTACGGCCTCAGACCCGTACACAAGTGCGTAGAGTGTACATTGAGTGGGAGCTCTGAATGTTGTCCTGTAGGCCCACAAAACTTCTAACTATTTATCATGCCATCCTCTTTTATTCACATCTGACGCCTTCTTTAAGATTTGCACGAGCATATTATTAAAGGCCTCAGCTAGGTCGTTTGCCCTGGGATAGTTGATTGGAGAGTATCTCCAGTCTATCCCATGTCGCTTGATGAAGTTTTTAATCTTTATGCTCTTGAGGGTTGTTCCATTAACTGAAATCACTCTGCATGGAACACCGAAACGGTAAATAATCTGACTCTTGAAAAATTGGAGAACATGCTGTGTTGTAACCTCTCATAACGGCACTACCTCTGCCCACTTGGAGAATTAATTCGTAGTTACAAGAACAAATATATGTCCCTTATAGGACGGAGGATCTAATTGACCTATTATGTATGTGTCGTAACACTCTAATGGCCATGAGGCAATGGTTGGATGCAGCACATTCGGAGTTTGGTGTAAGATCACCCCAATTCGGAGTTTGGTGTAAGATCAGTTTGGTGTAAGATCACCCCATGCACTTAACAAAGGCGACACCTTCTAGTTGTATCCATGCAATTGAATATCATTGTTGGAAAATAATATTTGAGTTTTTTAATCTTCATTTTCAGCTTGGGCCCTGACTAGTGAGCTCCACACAATCTGGCATGTACTTCATTGACGATATTTTGTGCTTCGGCCCTGCTTAGGCATCGCAGCCACATCTGATCGAATGATCTTCTACAGAGGACATCACCTACTAAAGTGTATGACATAGTTCTTCTCGTGATGTATTCCTTAGACTTATCTTCTGACAGCTTTCCAATTTTCAAATATTCTATTAATGGCTTACGCCAATCTTCGTTAATGTCAGCAACTGCAATCATTGTATCTTCTTCTCTTTTGAGCATATGTAGATTATCGAGATTGATTTGAGACAAAACATGATGTTCTTTTACTGTAATTTCAATGAAATTCTTTGGCAGACATGCCAGTTCCTTAGTAAGTCTTACTAGAGCATCGGCAAGAGCTTTATCTCTCTGTGGAATCCAGTATAGGGTCACAGTAGGGATCTGTTCTAGTAGCTTCATTGTATACTGATGATATTATGTTACCCTCAGTTTCAAAATCTTATATTGTTCATTAACTTGTTGGATGACAGGTTGTGAGTCGCCATAAATGGCAATATTTATTATATCCATTAAGATAGCAAACTCCAACACGGTGATCAACGCTCCATATTCTGCTTCGTTGTTTGTAAACGGCTCTGTTAGGTGCTTTGAGAATCTCAACATTCTCTAATCTGGTGTGATGAAAATCAGATCAATTCCTATTTTAGATGGTATAACTACCTCTGATCCTTTGTCCTTTCTTTTTGATCAAGCCCCATCAAAGTGCATTTCCCAATGTTTGACACTGGATGGCTCTATTTGTAGTATATGTTCATCTGGTAGCTCAACATTGAGAGGGGACCCAGCTGGAAGTGGGTGCGCTGCGAGGAAATCTACTAAAATATGTCCTTTCTGGCTGATGCACGGAGGGGAACAAAAGTTATATTAAATTGTAAGAAAAATCATCGACTATTTTTCTAAACATCCATAAAGTGTTGAATATTGCAGCATATTAACTTTCAAAGAAAGGGTAACCTTACGAGAAGGCATGTAATGCCTAAGCTTTTGGGTGGCAAAAATTAAAGCTAGACAATGTTTTTCAATAGGCGGATACATTACCTACATAAGTATTAGACGGTGACTAAAGTAGAAAAGCACAATTTCCTTACCCTCGTCATTGACTTGAGCTAACAGGGCTCCAAGGGAGTCATCTAAGGCTGTTGTATATGCCGTTGTATAAAGTATCAATGGTCTTCCCATGATAGGGGCTGCCAAAACAGGAGGTGTCATTAAATATTTCTTGACGTCCTCAAAGGACCACAGGCATTTCTCTTTCCAAATGAATTTGACATCATTTTTAATTAATGTCAAGAAGGGCTGACACCTACCTGAGAGAATAGAAATAAAGCATCCCAGATATGCCCACTTTCCTTGGAAAGAGTATAGTTGTTTCAAGGTTTTGGCAGGAGGCATTTCCAAGATAGTTTTAATCTTATCTGGGTCGATCTCGATTACCCAATGACGAACAATGAATCCTAGAAATTTCCTGGAGGTGACACCAAAGGCACACATTAAAGGATTCATCTTGAGATTATATTGTCATAATCGTTCGATCACAATCCTCAAATCGTACAAATGCTCTATTTTATATTTGCATTTAACTACAAAATCATCCAAGTAGCATTCCACTTGGTTGTGAATGAGGACATCAAAAATCTTCGTCATAACTTGTTGATATATTGGTTGTGAATGAGGTCATCAAAAATCTTCTTCATAACTTGTTGATATGTCATAACTTGTTGATATATTGCTCCGGCATTCTTCAACGCGAATGGGATTACTATGTAGCAAAAAATTCCAATCAGCGTTTTGAATGCCATAAGTGTTGCATTCTCTAGAGCCGTCTTGATTTGGTTATATCCTGACGATCCATCCATGAAAGAGAAAATCTCATATTTTGATGTGATGCCCATCATTAATTCTGGTATAGGTAATGGAAACTCATCTTTTGGACTTGTTTTATTTAAACCTTGAAGTTGACACAAACACGGATTTGTCCATTCTTCTTCTTAAATGACACAATGTTGGCTAACCATGTGAGGTATTGCTCTTCTCTTATAAAGTTAGCATCTATTAACTTCTTTATCTTACCAATGACTTGTTGCTCTATCTCGAGGCACATCCTTTTGGGAGCTTGTTTTACTAAGGTTATATCTTTGTCAACCCTGAGCTTATGAATTGCAACCTCTGCTGATAGCCCTGGCATTTTGCCCTGGCATTTCATCATAGCTCCATGCAAACCAATCTTTAAATTCTGACAGTAACTTTATCAATTTTGTGGATTCTTCCTGGTTGAGTAATGAACTCATAAAGGTGGGTCGGGGCTGTTCTTCAGTCCCGAGGTTGATTTATTTCCATTCATCCACTGTTGATTTAATTTCTTCTTCAAATTCTTGTGAAGTGTCATTTATCAACTAATCTTTGAAGTCATCCTCTACATCGAGAAAATCATCTTCCAATCTGTTAGTAACAAACATGCAAAATTTTGAGTCATCAACTAGTCCTATAGTACCAAATCTGAGACCTTTCAAATTAGGAGTGCGACTCATAACATTCCACAATTTCTCAAAGAGTTGTAGCTTATCCATTGGCATTTTCTTTAGCATATATCCCTGTTGAATTAACTTTCATACACAAGGAGAAAAGTAACCAAAAGGTAATTCCATTAATTTATTAGAATCCTTTTCCAAATTTACATGATTTTCAGAACTAGTAGAAGGGGAAGGATGATAAAATTTGATCGGCTTTGAACCAACGTTACAGACTTCCTTGACCTCTAAACTCTCAACCTTTTGAGGGTAGATTGGAGTAAGGGTCATGAAATTCACATGGTTGTTGATCCGATCGTACATTGACTTGCATTCACTTTTCTCCACATCTTCTAAGGAAATCTCGTATTGAGGTTTCTTTTGTTTTATATCATCATTTCTTCTTTAGAGCTTTCTTCATCAAAACTTTCTTCCATGTCGATGCTGATGGTAGACTTTGTCCATTCAACAATCATGTTGGTTCTTCCTCGTTTACGTCTCCGGCCTCGATCTCAGGTGTATGGGCCGAAAGAACATCTACCAGCTTGTTGTGAAGGAATGGTAGTAAATTGTTTAGCAGAGTTGAATGGCATTGTTTTTGTGATTTTTCTTTATTTTCCATTTTATTTGGCATAATTTCATGAGAAAAGAAAATCTTCTTTGAAGGTGCAAGGCGCATAGTAGGCAACATCTTCATGGATGCCTACCTCATGAACTGAAAATGGTTATAAATCTCCTTTGAAGCAATGTTCTTTTTTTCTTTAAAATACTTGATGCACTGGTGTAAAGATGAATGAACCATGTTATGCTCGTGAATCCATGGTCGTCTAAGTAAAGCAGTGAATGAGGTCTCTACATCGATGATATGAAATTTTGCGGTTGTTACTAGTTCTCCAACTTTCATTAACAGTGTAATCAATCCAATGGCTCTTTCTCCCTTCTGGTTAGATCCTCTTAACATCATTTTATTGGTTATAAGCTCCTGAGCCTCAATGTCCAAGTATGTCAATATTCGTAAACTCATTAAGTTAAGTGGTGCTCCTGGATCGACCAAAACTCTGGACAATACAAATCTGTCAATATTAACAGAGATGTAGAGCGATCGATTGTGGTCGGTGGTACCGAGCATCAAGTCTTCATCTGTGAAGGTTATTCCAGGTTGTTCCTTTAGCAAACAAACTTCATCCAAGGATGTGCTAGCCAATTGAGCTAAGAAAATCTTTGGGTCAAGCAAGGTTATAACCAGAGACTCTCTCATTTCCTTTGACAGGATCAGAGCGGCGGAAATGCCGTCGTAGATGCTTATTTTGGTTGGTAACCTATTAAGATGAGCTAGCATGGTATAATCCATTTTACACAATCCTTTGATTTTGACTTGATTATGTGTATCTTCCTCTAGCAGAGGTTGAGGTAGCTCTTCTAGAGCGACTATTTGTTTTCATTTGTCCACTGAAGCAGTTCTTAGAGGTAATACCTTCCCACTTCTTAGATTTATTTATGTAATTTATTCTTCTTCTTGAGATGTTGTAGGCAAAACTTCTAGTGTCTCTTCTTCATCGAAAAAATCCAAATTGATGGCGAGCGGTGCACCTTGGTACTCGAGGACTGGTTCCTCACTCCAGGTGCTATCGTAATCGATGTTGTCAATATCTTCTTCGTTCTCGCTAACGGGTTCATCAGACTTATGTACGATTTGAGGATCTATTTGGGAATCAAGATCAAAGCCAGATTGGTTAAAGTCAGTTAGGTTATCACTAGAAATAGTTATAATGTAGCCAAAATCATAATCATTATATTCATAAAACCCAGGTGGGGCAAAAAAATAATCATACATGGTTAGGAATCTGACGATTTTCTTCCTCGAATTTGAGACAACCAATCTAACAGAGGCAGCCCCTATCCTACCCCACACACTATCGGTCTTCATGAAACCGTTCTTCTCTTTTTCTAGTGAAATCTCTAACTTGGGCTGGCCAGGCTGTAGACTTTGGATGCCTGCCTGCACTGAAGCAGTCTAAATTTGGTCTAGCATCTTCTTGGATGACTTGCTCCAAATTGTGCTCCATCCATCTTTCTCTAAATATAGATCTATCAAAGTCAATGGCTGAGCCAAAACCATATTTACAAAACCTCTTTTAGATTCTTTTAAATATTCCTTTGGGATGGTTATATTTCCTTCTTTAAAATTTCTCTCGAGCCAATCCTTGAAAATGAAACAATCCTTTATTGTATGTCCCAACATCATGTGATAAGAGCAAAAATTCTGATGCTCTTTCTTGTCACCTTCTTTTGCCTTCTTTGGTTCTAGCAATCTGAAGTCAGACTTCTTCATTAAGTTTCTGAACATCTTCAAAACAGCCTCACCTTCAAAAGAATTTACTCTCTTTTTTCATTCTGAAAGAGTCAGACCCCATCAACCCTCTGCCAGATATAGTCCCCCTTGTGTGACTTTTTGCTAGACTATCCATACTACTGTGTCTATTGCTACTGAGCATGTTGTTATGACGGCTGGGAACTCTGATGAAAATGCTCTGCCTAAATCTTTATTAGTTGCTTTCCCTTGTGAACTGTTGCCACTTTTTGAGACTTCTTCTCGAATAGTATAGTTGTCCTGGACTTCTCTCACTTTTCTTGGGAATCCATATGCTTAAATTCCTTTTTTAGACTGTTGGCTTGGCTTAGTAGCTTCTCGATGGATTTGATGGTGAGTCCCTTAAGCATGAAGAATACCAACCCATGCATGCTTTTGAGTAGAATCTCAATCGCATGTTGTTTCTGTAGCTGAGGCTCACATTTCATGCTTAAATTTCTCCACCTCAAGAAATAGTCCACCAGAGTCTCGTTAAGCTTTCACCTTTCCAATACGAGATTTTCAATAGAAACATGATCATGTGCACCAGCAAATCTCTTCATGAACAACTATTCTAACTTGGCATATGTCTTCACCGATCCATTAGGCAACTCAACATACAAATCAAATGTTATTCCAGACAAGCTGCTAACAAACTGACGGAAGATTAAGGCTTCATTACCTCATGTGTTGCCACAACTGGCTCGAAAATGTGCTACATACTATCTGGGATTTCTGGTCCCATCGAATGCCTTAAAGTTTGATGACACAAAACCCTTAGGGTAGGGTACGACATCAAACTCCTCCGGGTAAGGTCAACCCTTTGAAATCAATGCACCACCTATATATTCAGGTAGGCCTCTCAAACTTGTTGCTTGACCAACTGCTTAATATCTTTTTCCAATATTACACTTGGGGGAGAATCCCTCTTTTATTGATCATCTCTGTCGGGAGGCAATTTCTCTCCTTTCATCGATAATGTGAACTATCTCTGGTTGGTTGACTTCTGAAGAAGCTAACTGATGTGACTGAGACTGTCCATGAACTGTAGCCATGACAGCCATGGTGGTGGCCATCTCTTCCATTCCCTTCTCAAACTACCTGATTTGTTCATCTCTTAGTAGAACAACTCTGCGTAAGTCATTCAAAGCGTTCCCTCCAACAAGAAGTTGGGTGTCGCGCGCAGATGTAGCGGCTCTAGTTTCGATGACATGAATATCCAAAAAATTTCATCATAATAATCTTTAAAATCAAAATATAAATTATCATCAATAGCCACTTCATGTTCTTTGGCTAACTCATAAATCTCAACCCTGAGCATTTCAACTTTTTCTTCAATTATCATTTCTTGGATCATCTTAAGATCTAGAGGACTTTCCTGAGCATCCTCCGCTTGTTCATCAAACTCAGCAGCAATAGCTGCAACGATATCTGATACTTCAAACCCTTGCTTCATTCCACAATCTTGCCTTGTGGCTCATTAAACCGTATTAGTACGGAGACCTTGGGTACCCATACCTTCTTCTTCGATGGTGATGTCTTATGACAGGGTGTCTCAATAGAGACATCAGTGTGTCAGAGAGAGGCTTGATCCCCACGAAGTAAACCAAATTCAGTATCGGGTGACTTCTTTATTTGATCTTTCTTTGAAGCACTCTTATGAGCAACAACTGGTGGTATCCTCAGACCCATACGTGACTTGACCAGTCAACATTCTAGAAACCTTGGAGCAGTAGTGGTGACAAAATCAGTGGTAGTGATGGTAGTATCGACTCAACTTCCTAGGCAAAATCTGCCAGAAATGCGAGTTGGCAAAACTTCAGCTGATCTTTGAGACTATTGGGCAGCTCTGACATCTTTCAAAATATTTTTCTTCATTCGAGGGGACATCGTGCATCCCACTCGCTTATGTAGTTCAACCACTGAATATCCTTCTTTAGCGACCAACCTCTGGAATACTATACGGACTTTGGTGATGGGAGTGGGTTTCTTCTTCTCATCTTGATCATGAACCAATGGTAAGGTAGCAGCAATTTTCTAAATACTTTCATACCCATTAGTGTCCATTAATGGGTGAAACCTGCTCCCTCACAAAAGTGGAGAGGTCTCAAGCAATTCAAGTTCCTCCTGGTGAGGAAACTCATCAACATATACCTTTTTTGAAATTTAGGCCTTAGCATCCTTCCGATTCTTTCGACTGTGATTTCTTTTTTTACACCAAGTTAATAGTACATACTTCAAACTTGATCCAATTTTAGATCCTTTCCTTTGACAGAAAAGGGAACAACAGACTTAACATATGTGGAGGTAGCAGTAGTTTTCAACTTCTTGCAGGAAGGGAAATTCTAAAGACAGTTCAAGTTGAATTCCACAGACAACTCTTCCCCAGCCAACCCTTGTACTTCTGGAGCAGCAACTTTCATTATGACAAATGGGTCTTTTCCAAGAATGACCTCGAGTTCATCAAATCCGGCTCCATACTTGATGGAGGGAGCGACATTGTGAGCATCACCGCTAGTTGGCAGGTGTTGACCTCACTTTTGGTTGAGGTTTAGTTTTTCCTCTTTAATAGCCTAAGGTCTAGCCATAGGACTTTCTTATTGACTATTCTTAGAAAACTAGAAAATAAACCCTCACCATTAGAAATTCTACACTCCTCTTCACTCAACTTGAAGTTCCACATATTGGTCCTAACCTTCAGCACGTAGTAGGTGGGGTCATTATGGGGGAGCTCAAGATGAGTCACCCTTAGGACGGCTGGACCTTAGGGTTGACCCTGGGTGTTGATCTGGAGCTAAGGCACTCACTGCACTCATCTACACTCACAATCACTCACAACCTAAACTCAAATTTCTAGGCTAGGTCCCTTGATCTTTTTGGGATACTCATGTAGATGGTCCCCTAAACCTACCAGCCTTAGGGCTATGGTTTAACTAAGACCAGTACATAGAGGACCCAAAATGATGAAATTTTACTCTCACTTACACAGTCGAAATGTAGAGAATGTGATTCTAAACATTGCTAGAGAAGACCTCCACTTTCCTTCAGAAGAATTAGTCTTGTGTAGCGCTAAGAGATGTCACGCATATAGTAACCACCATAGTTCCCTATGTCGGTTTGTTGGGTTGAATTTTCTACATGGAGCACCAGAGTCTTGTTCACTCTATTTTTGCATGGCTTATTATCCTGTATGTGAATGCAGAAGGGTGGTTCCTAGGTGCTACTGCTATATGTGCTTTTTTTTGCACTCCTTTGGATTTATATAGGACTGTTGTTTAAAGAAGATTTTTTGAGCTTACTCTACTATCTCTTTAATACATCTTTAAGATACAACTTATTATTCAAACATTTTATAACGGGGCAGTAGGATTTTTGAGGTCGATAATAGATTCTACAATTGAGGGATTACTTATGCTCAAACCATTTGACAAGGCCTATTCATTAATTAAGGAGATGGTTATGAATAATTTGTAAGGACATTCTGAGAGAGTGAACCCTAGGAGGATAGCAAGTGTGCATGACACATATATCTTAGCCATCATAACTTCATAACTAGTTGATGCACTATGAATTTAGATAACTTAGGGCTAAATTCAGTGTGAGGATCACTATCTAATGATAATATTATTTATGGACAAGTAGGAAATCCAAGTACTTCATCTTTGGAGACTTTTAATACCATAGAAAATAGAACTAGTAATTCATATTTCTTGGTCTTTTGCCCCTAAACTTCCTCAAATTACCTAGATACCCTTGGGCCCCAAATTTGGCCAAAATTCTCAAATTTACCCAAAATACCCAAATTGGTTCAAAAATCATTTTAAACACCTTAAAAACACCCAAACTACCCAAAATCACCAAAATTGACCAAATTACCAAAATACCCCTCCTTAGCCAAAAATTCTAAAAAATCCAAAAAATTCCCAAAACCTCCCAAATATTCCCAATTTCATTTTCCTCAACTACCACTTGACCCAATTTCGCCAATTTGAGCAATCAAATATTCCCAATTTCATTTTCCTCAACTACCACTTGACCCAATTTCGCCAATTTGACCAATCTTGACCAAAACCTCCAAATTGCCTTTTAAAGGCCCATTTTTCCCCCAAATCTACCTCAAATTCCCAACAATTTCATCCCCATCTCCCCAAATTTCAATACCAAACTCAAATTCACCCTCAATGTGACCAAAATAAACAAAATCTAAGCCTAATTGGTCCATGATTTGAGCCCAATTTTGATTTAAATCAAAACCCCAATTTTGGGCACATGACCTAATCTCACCAAATTGAACCCATAACCAACTCAATTGGCCATAATTTGTGTTGAAGAAACCTTCATAATATTTTCATACATAAAAATTTACCTTCAATTGGCCATGGTGAGGCCTTAATTTCATTTGATTTCCACCTAAGTAAAAAAGGCCCCAAATTTGCCCAAAATTGGCCATGTCTCAAAATCTCACCAAATTGAGGGCCTTAACCCCAAAAATTTCCACTATATTTCTTCATGTAAAATCTTCAAAAAATCTCCCTTGATCATGTGGACCATTCAATTTGGACTTAGCCTAAGGCTAGCTCAACCTAGACCCATGTCTAACCCAACATGCCCAAATTGACCAAAATTCAAAAATCCCTCAAATTGCCCTACCAATTGAACACAAAATCACTTCAACCCTTCACCAAAAATATTCACAACAATCATATACATAATGTTGATCAATTAATTAGACCAATTTACATGGCTAGCCTAGCTCAAACCCAAGCTTTGATCACTTGAACCCACATTGAACCCATGCACTAAAGATGGCCTAACTACCCCAAAGTCACCAAACTAATGACTCCACAACCATTAGTTGGACCCTAGTGGCCAGCCTAAACCTTTTAAAACCACCTAAACTAAGTCATGGACCAAAGGTCTCCTAAATTAAGGGATTTCATTCCATATTTTCTTAAGCTTAGGATATTTTTTTCCAAAACAAAGCCTAAACACATTAAATTATTGTGACATATTCCCCTGGGTTCCGTGAGCTCCTAGCCACCTCCCCCTGGCTGGCCGACTAGCCTAGTGGCCGAAAAATGGCCAAACCAAGAGCCACCCCCATGGGATTAAATCCAATTCAAACCTAGAGGCCACCTCATCCAAATTAAACGTTGGAGCCTCTCTGCCCTCCACCTAGGTAGCACATTTCACCCCCCAAATGGCCATGGCAGCAAGCCTTAAGCCATTTTTTTATAAAAGCTCCCCTCCACGGCCATGGAGGTAGAGCTGAAATTTCCTCTGAGAGACTTCCCCAAATTGATCCCAAGGCCTCTTTGAGACCTCCTCAGTGCAATCCAACCACCACATTACCCCGAATCCCCTTATTGGAGCCCAATTTTGAGCTTGAATCTCTGCCTAAAACTAGGACAGAGCTCATTACACTCCTACACTACACAAAAATCTAATTAAACTCACCCACACCTTCACCACAGTGAGAGAAGGAAAAGCCCCATCAAATTCCCCTTCCACATAGCCTTTAGCATAGCTCTAGACCAACACTTGAAATCGGACTTAATAGAATTCCTACCTAGGCTTTGTACCACAACCAGAGGCTTAATCACTAGCCTCCTTGGACCCCCAACAAACGTACCGAGCATCTCTGATCGAAGCTTCACTTCTCAGAGCCAAGGTATTGATCTCATCTTCCTCCCGAGCCTATTTTGATTCTCCATTTGATTAGGCTTAATTTAAATGCATGATTATCGTATGGATATGTTTGTCTCACTTAGATGAGTCCATAGGATCAAACCTGAATTAAATTGGTTGAGTCTAGGCCGAGATCTTAGGGTTTTAGTGTGGACGATCACGGGATCACTCTATCGGGGACGATTACGGGGAGCCATCTGATCGCCTGTGTATCGGATGGATAGAGGAGATCGAGCCGGACAGCTCTTCCTTACATGAACTTACTTTAATTTAATCATGCAATTAAAATAAGTTTAATCAAATGTAGAATCAAAAAAGGTTCAAGAGGGAGAGAAGCTTTATACCTTTGCTCTGAGAAGTGAAGCTTCAATCAGAGGGTCTTGGCACATTTGTTAGAGTCCAAAGAGGTTAGGGATTAAGCCTCTTAATATGGTGTGAGGCCTAAGTAGGAATTCGATCACGGCTGAATTTGTGTGTTGGTCTAGAGCTATAGTAGAGGCTCTGTGGAAGGGGGATTTTATGGGGCTTTGGCTTCTTTCACTGTTGTGAAGGTGTGGGTAGATTTAATTTGATTTTGGTGGAGTGTGGAGGGGTAATGAGCTCTGTCCTGGTTTTCAGCAAGGTTTTGAGCTCAAAATTGAACTCTGGCAGTGGAAATTGGTGAGGGAAAGTAGTTGGGATGCACTGAGGGGATCTTAGGGAAGCTCTGTGGTCAATTTGGGGAGGTCTCTCTAAGAAACTTTCAGTACTTCTTGCCATGGCCGTGGGAGGTGGCTAGGTGCTCAGGGCATCCAGAAGAATCCATCACAACAATTTAGTGCAAATGTGTTTTAATTTGGCAAGGATATCTTAAGGATGTGAATTTTTGGGAATAACATCCCTTAATTTGGGAGACATTTGGTCCATGGCTTAGTTTAGGTGGTTAGAGGGGTTTTGGCTCAGCCTTACGGGTCAACTAATGGCTTGGGTGGAGTTAATTTGGTTTCTTTATGGTGGTTGGGTCATATTTAGTGCATGGGTTCAATGTGGGTTCTAGTGATCAAAGTTTGGGTTTGGGTTTGGGTTAGTTTAGCCACGTCAAATTACCCAAATAAATGTTGCATTTGGTGTGGATGATCATAATGAACAACTTTTGTGAAGGATGGAAGTGGTTTTGGGCTCAATTGAAGGGTCAATTTGAGGGAATCTTGAATTTTAATCAATTTGGTTATGCTGGGCTAGGCATGGGTCTATGTTGAGCTAGCCTTGGGATAACTCCAAATTGATTATTGTCAATTGGGTGAAATTTGGGGACTTAGCCAATTTGGGGCTAAATTTGGAAATTTTAGATTTAGGCCAAAATCAAATGGATTTGAGGCTTCATCAAGGCCAATTTATGGTTGATTTTGATGTGTAAGAATGTTATAAAGATTTTGCAACATTAATTGGGGCCAATTGATTAGGCTATGGATTCAATTTGGTGAGATTAGGTCATGTGACCAAAATTGAGGGTTTGACCTATACCAAAATTGGGCTCAAATCATGGGTCAATTAAGCTTGGATTTGGTCTAGTTTGGCCATATTAAAAGTGACTTTGAGTTAAGGATTGAAATTTGGGGATATTGGGATCAAATTGATGGACATTTGGAGTGATTTGGGGAAATTTGGGCCTTTAAAGGCAAATTTGGTGGTTTTGATCAAAGATGGTCAAATTGGCCAAATTGGGTCATGTGATAGTTAAGGAAAATGAAATTTGGAATATTTGGCAGGTTTTAGAAATTTTTGGGATTTTTTGGAATTCTTGGAATTTCAGGGTAAGGAGGGGAATTTTGGTAATTTGGCCAATTTGGGTGTTTTCAAGATGTTTGAAATGATTTTTGAATCAACTTTGGGTATTTTGGCTAGATTTGGAGAGTTTTGGCCAAATTTGGGGTCCCAAGGGTATTTGGGTAATTTGGGGGAATTTAGGGGCAATAGGATAGGTTGGGTATCTTGAAAGAGTTGGAGTACCAACCACCATTAATAAGTTATGGACCAATGGAAACCCCATTTTGCGTCCTCTAGTAGTGGTCTTAGCTAAACCCTAGCCTAAAGCTAATGGGTTTAGGGAACCACCTACAGGAGTCTCCCAAAAGTATCAAGGGACCAATGCCTAGAAGTTCTGGGTTTAGGGTAGTGAGTGATTGTGAGTCCTTAAGCCCTAGACCAACATCCAGGGTCAACCCTAAGGTCCACCAGTCCTAAGGGAGACTCATCTTGAGTTTCCCCCATAGTGACCCCACCTACTAAGTGCTAGAGGTTAGGACCAATATGTGGAACTTCAAGTTGAGTAAAGAAGAGTTTGAAATTTCTAATGGTGAGGGTTTCTTGTCTAGTTTTTTAAGAATAGTCATCACGAAAGTCCTATGGCTAGACCTTAGGCTATTAAAGAGGAAAAACTGAACCTCAACTAAAAGTGAGATCAGCACACTCCTTGGAGTCCACTTCTTTTGCAGTAATTCAATGCTTTTAGACACTTTGGAAGGTTCTTTCATGAAGGGATATGATTCTTGGATCAATGGACATGTATTTTAAATTCAAAGGAGTTAACTTTTTTGAATTTTGGAGGAAATTTTGAATTCTTTTTGGAGGGAGGCAGCCTTTTATAAAAGAGAGGGAAGTCTAGGACTTGAGAAAGAGTTTTGGGGGGTGTGTGTGTGTGTGTGTGTCGTAAGAGTAAGAGGAAGAAGAAGGAAAGAGAGAAAAATTCAATGGCTTGGAGATTTTCTTTAAAGATTGTAAGAGGAGAGGGAAGGTGATAGATTTCTTCTTCATTACATTTCTAGGAGAGAATTGAGAGTGCTTGTAAAGAGAGAAATGATTGAAGAGATCTTTTAGGGATTTGCTTGGGAAAGATTGTGAGATAAGTTGTGTCGTTTGTTTCTTTTTTATTGTAAACTTGTTTTTACATATGAAATCCATGTTTTATCGTATCTTTCTCATAAATTATGAGTAGTTTTCTTTATCCTTCTCTCTACTTTGTGATATGGTTTTTTGAAGAATTTATTTTATTTTATATAGTTTTAAATGTCAAAAATTTTTAATGATTCAAACTCCGATCTTTGTGTTTAATATGGTTTTAAATGTCAATAATTTGTGATAATTTAAACTATGATCTTCATTTACTTTTCAATCTGGCCAATTGAAATGTTAAAATGTGTTGAGAACTATATGTTCCGAAAAGGCTATGATTTCTAGAATATGGGGAGAATCACATTTGATTTCATGGAAGAGTATTTCATCCATAGATTTGGGTGAAAATAAATAGGGAAATATACTTTATTGGATGCAGAGTTAGAGATTTTAAGGTGACTATTTTATTGGATGCAGAATTAGAGATTTTAAGGTGACTAATCGAAATCCCCAGTTTGGTCAAGTAGATTGAAAACTGAAGCGAGATTGTTAGCCTTCGGGTGAGGTCCTCCCAGCCTAATCACGGAATTAGGGACCAAACTCTGGATTAGTCAATGTTTTTTATGCACTTGAAAGAGGCTAATGAATAGGATTGCTCATATTTGGCACAAAATAATTTATATCTATTTTTTAAAATGATTTTAAATTTCTTCATAATCCATATACTCATTGTAAAGGGGAAGGATGCTTTCTTAAATTTGAACTCTTCGTCACAAAACTTTATTTAGTTTTAGTAAATTTAACTTTAAAGTTTATAAATTAGTTTAGTAAACTTAGTTCTTTTAGTTACATTTCTATTTGCATTCATTAAACCTATTTTAGCTTTTCTTTCTTACTTTAATTTGTATAGTTTCAATATTGTGATTTATGTTACTATAATAAGAATTTTTATCTTTCAAACTAAGACTCGATAGTAGTAGGTTGGGATTAGCTTAAGGGATTTCTTACTGCGCTTCTTTGTGGGATCGATATTGGGATTTTTAAAGAAAGCCCTATTAAAGAAAGCCCTATATTACTTGAAGAGATACGTGCACTTTCGTAGAACCTCTAGTGTGTGAGCTATTTTATATATTTTATAAACATTTTTATTTTGCACATTAACTACCTAATACAAATTAGGTCAAGGTTTTTATCATATTTTTGAAAGCTAAATTACTATGTAATTTAGGGATGAGTCAAGTTTTTTGCACTGTTACTGGGGATTTAAATTGACATAAAACACACAGAATAACAGTACACACTAGGGGCGCATCAAGTTTTTGGCGTTGTTGCCAGGGAAGCTTTGGTAAGAACTTTAGGAGAATTTTAGTTAAACCATTAGACTTAGATTTATAATTTATAGTTGTATTATATAGTATATTTAATTATTGTGTGTTTATTTTAAAGAAAATCCAAAATACCAAAAATATTTTTTTAAATTTGTCATATTAGTTAAGTCTTTAGATTTGTATGCATAGTTTAGGAGCTGCAGACCTTGAATTTTACAAGTTAGATTTGGAGAGAACTTTTGGGAGAGATTAAGAAAGACTACATGAAATTAATGTAAAAATGGTGGATCAACGATATAATGAATATTCAAATTTGGATTATAATGCTTGTAGCTTTGAAAGAGTAAATTTCAAGAGATTGAGAATTTTTCAAGAAGATATGCCTATAATTTTAATTTCTTAGGTTGCAGATATTGAGAGAAAATTGGATCAGTACATAGAAAGATATCCTCAATAAACCTCGATTATTGGGGACAATTCATTTGGACAATGGATTGAAACTAGCCATGAGATACATAATTCTTATTATGCTTATTACAATCCAGGTTGGGAAAATCATTTGAATTTTCATAAGAATAATAATTTTGGAGGAGAATACAATTTTGGGAAGATAATCAATTTAATCAGACATTTAGTTGGAATAATCATGGATATTATAATAATGAACTTTCTTTTCCTCATAATTTTGACTTCAACACCAATAATGATGAGAAGGATTTATTAGAAGAGGTAGTTATTCAAATGAAGATTCAAATGAAGAGTGAGCTGGGGAAAGATAATCAATTTAATCAGACATGTAATTAAAATAATCAGGATGACTTTAATGATGCACTTAATAATCCTCCTCAATTTAACTTCAACCCACAGGATGAGGAGAAGGAATTAATTTTAGATGAGGTTGTGATTCAAATGAAGAGTGAGCTGGAAAATCAAGAGGTCGTAATAAGGAATATAGAAAAATAAATGGGGCAGATTATTAATGTAATTAACAGTTACCCCTCTAAAGATTTTACCTAGGGACCCCGAGATAAACCCTAAGTAGATGAATGATGAGCAATTTAAAATTATCGAACGAATATTTAGAAGAGAAGGATATGTTTCAAAAAGAACATTGAGTTTAGAAATGAGGATAAGACCAATGGAAAAAAATTTGAAGGAATTAGAAAACCTATTTCCTCAAGTAAGATAAATTAAGATAAATATAGAAAGACCACTTCTATCATTTACTCAGTACCAAGGGGAAGAATTGAAAAACAACCCTGAACAAAAGATTAACATAGAAGAACTTGATCCAAATCTTGAATTATTTAGAGAGAATCTGATCCAAAATTTGGGAGATCATGAAGTATGTTATAAAGATCCATTTCTTATAAAATTTAAGGCTGATATTAATATGAAAATTGAGAAAATTAATAGAAGAATATTGGATCTAGAAAGAAATATGAGGAACAAGGATACGAATCAATTTGAAAAGGAAGAGCCAAAAGAAAAATTTTAATTTGAGGACTTTGTAGGAATCCCTGGATCTGGAAAAGATTGGGTGATTGATCAAGGATTACTTAAATGAAATTTTGATCCAAGTGGAATCATTTGTCAGGTTGGTGACATTAAACAAAGCACTTTATGGGAGGCAACCCATAGTTATGAGTGTGGTTTGATTTAGTGTGCTTGAGAGTCATGATTGTTAGTGTTGTATTGTGTTTGTTTTAGTGTGGATTGATTAGTTTGATTGATGATTCATTAATGTTTGGATTGTTAGTGGTTTGATTAATTTTTTGTGTGTCATGAGGGAGGTGATTCCTTAACTTCTTATTATGGATAGATTTATATATTATCTTGTAGTAGTTGGATTGACGAGTCCACTACAACTCTGGTCTCACCTGGACTTGAGTTTCACAAGGGACAATATGAATTTTAACAGTGACAGTTCCATCTCAATTTTTTTACTACTTTTCTTTGACTTTGTTTTCATTTAATAGGAGTATCTAATCTATTTGATGAGTAACATGTGAATGAATTTACACTATCTTTATCACTACAAAAGGTGCTTAATTATTGGGTTATGGTGATTCCTTGGGTTGGTATTCAAGAACCAATATATCAGGGATAATCTTTTCTTTGGGATAAAATTTATAAAATTATTATAAGTACCCAATATATTTGTGTAGTGATTCTGTTAGAAATTGAAAATAAGTTAGTGATATGTAATAAGTTAAAGGAAGAATTGACCTCATTTATCATGTGTGTCTACGTTTGTGTTACAATAATATAAAAATTTGGAGAACACATAAATATATATATTCCTAAGCCAATATCTGTTCTACTTATTAGACCTTTCTTTCTATTTTATCGAGCATGTTTTAGTTTAGATTTACTTTCTATTGCATATTGTTCTGTCTTGATGAATATTTGTAATTGTTTGTGATAGATAAAATTTCTAAACTGTTTTTCTTTCTACTTATATTTTTCTATATTGAATGTTATACATGTTTAAAACCAAGTTTGGGGTAGGAAGAAAAATAAATTTTAAAGTTAGAATACTTCCTTTTTGTTTAATATTATTGCAAGTATGTTTTAGGCTGGATTTACTTTCTCCTGTAGTCATTTTATCATGATTGTACATGTATATGAATTTGATAGGATGTTGTAGTAGTTAGTAGATTCAACTTTTACTTTTTTTACCTGCTACATTTTATGAAAATAAGTGTAAAATATTTAAAAATTCAAGTTTGGGCGAAAGAAAAATTTCTCTTAAAAAAGATAAACTAAATTTTATTTATCCTTAATTAACTATATTTTTAAAATTAATTTAACATGACCTTGAATATTAGAGTTTAACTTTAAATGACTATATTTATGTTTGTAAATATTATGGTAAATTTAGGCAAAAGTTTTTAATAACGAATGTCAATTCTAAAGTTAAAGATATTTAGTATGAAAGGATAAGACTATTTTTTTATTTAAAGTAAAGAAAATTGTATTTTTGAAGCACTAAGAATTTTAGAATTTCATGTAAGAAGAAAAAATGAAACTTTATGAAAAATCATAAAACTAATATGAATTTATAAAGTGAAGAAAGGTAAAGAGTTTTAACTTTAAGAAGAGGATAGTGAAGTTCAATATTATTAAAGGCTATCCAGATGTAATAATCCTCACTTGAAAAAGAAAAAGAAATGAAAGGATTGAAAAGATCCTAAAAGAAAAAAAGAAGAAGAAAAAAAATGTGTGAGGAGAAGCTTGAGGATATGTCTAATCAAAATTTGGCTTCACTCAAATCAACTTAAGGAAAAGGCTTTATTACATTTTCTAAACTTGTATTGGAGTATTAGTAGCATTACTAGTAATTTCATGAAGTTCGTTTTCATATAAATGTTCTAAGTATTTTTGATATGACAAATTACAATTCTTCTTGAAATGAATAAAGATTCAGAAATCTTAAATTTAATTATTAAGTACTCTTAGACTTAGAGTTTGAATCTAAGTTATTAAAGATTTTTCTTAAGTTTTACTATTTTATTTATTAAACTAAGGTATAAAAGTTATAAGTTAATCTCTATCCTAAGTCATATTTTTATATAGTAAAAGGGTTACTTGAGGATAAATAACGTTTAAGTTTGGGGGAGTTGACACGCTTAAAAATTACTTGCTTTTTCATATAAAATGCTAAATTATAATGATTTTTAATGATATTACACTATAAAGAAAGGAATTTTGCATAGTTTCTATTTCAAGTACAAGAAATGAAATTTTGGATAAAATGAAGCAAAAATGATGCAATTTAAAGCAAAAACGAGCAAAAAGAAAATTCTGACTTGCAAAATTTTAATATATCTTTCTATGCTTAATATACTTTACATTTCTCACATGTTTTTTTCTCACATGTTTTTAAATGAACATTTCTCACATGTTTTTAAATGAAATTACACTTTAATGAAAGGTTGTTTTCATGTTTATTTTGTAGGTATATCTTTTGGGAGCGAAACGCAACTGAAATGCGGCGAAAATGAGTTAAAACGAGCCAAACGGAGCAAAGCAGTGGAGCTGTTGCAGGGTGGCGCATGATGCGCCAAAATCTAGAGAACTAGCGCATGATGCGCCAGAGATGACTTTTTCTAGATTTAGATGATTCGGGATGAATTTTGGGTGAAGAATGAATTTTGGGTGAATTTTCAAAGGGACACTTGTTTTAAACACCCCTTGGAGTGATTCAATGTATCTAGACACTTTGGACGGTTTTTTAAGAAAGGATATGTCTCTTGGATCAATGGAAATATATTTTGAATTCAAAAGAGTTGACTTTCGGATATAATTTTGGAGGGAATTTGATTTTTTTTTGGAGGGAGCCAGTATTTTATAAAAGAGAGGGTAGTCTAGGGCTTGAAGAAGAGTTTTGGGGTGTGTGTGTGTGTGTGTGTGTGTGTGTGTGTGTGTGTGTGTGTGTGTGTGTGTGTGTGTGTGTGTGGCATGAGAGTAAGAGGAAGAAGAAGGTAAAGTCAAGAGAGTAAGAGGAAGAAGAAGGCAAGAGAGAAAAAGTCAAGGGCTTGGAGATTTTCTTCAAGGATTGTAAGAGGAGAGGGAAGGTGACAAATTTCTTCTTCATTACATTTCTAGGAGAGAATTGATAGTGCTTGTAAACAGAGAAAGGCTTGAAGAGAACTTCTAGGGATTTGCTTGGGAAGGATTGTGAGATAAGTTGTGTCTTTTATTTCTTTTGTATTGTAAATTTATTTTTATATATGAAATTCATGTTTTTTCGTATCCTTCTCATGAATTCTGAGTATTCTTTTTTATCGTGCTCCCTACTTTGAGATGTGGTTTTGTTAAGAATTGATTTTGTTTTATACAATTTTAAATGTCAAAAATTTTTGATGATTCAAACTCTGATCTTCATTTACTTTTTGATATGGCCAATTTAAATATTAAAATGTGTTGAGAAACATGTTCTAAAAGGGCTATGATTTCTACAACATCGGGAGAATCACATTTGATTTCATGGGAGGGTATTTCATTCATAGATTTGAGAGCAAATAAATAAGAGTGGGGTGCAAATAAATAGGGAATATACTTTGTTGGATGTAGAATTGGAGATTTTAAAATGACAGATTAAAATCACCAATTTATTCCATTTGATTAGAAACTAATGCAGGATTATTAGCTCTCATGTGAGGGGGTTAGCCAGTATCCTCCTAGCCTAACCACAGAATTAGGAACCAAACTCTTGATTAGTCAATGTTTTTTATGCACTCGAAAGAGAGTAAGGAATAGGATTGCTAATATTTGTCACAATACTACATTTAAGCCTTCCAATTTATATATATATATATATATATTCAAAATATTTTATATTTCTTCACAATCCATATACTCATTGTAAAGGAGAATGATGCTTTCTTAAATTTAAACTCTTCGTCACAAAACTTTGTTTAGTCTTAGTAAATTTCACTTTGAAGTTTAGAAATTTGTTTAATAAACTTAGTTCTTTTAGTTACATTTTTGTTAGCATTCATTAAATCTATTTTAACTTTTCTTTCTTACTTTAATTTTTATAGTTTCAATATTATGATTTATTTTACTATAATAAGAATTTTCATCTTCCAAACTAATACTCGATTGTAGTGACTAGGATTAGCCTAAGTGATTCCTTATTGCGCTTCTCTGTAGGATCGATTGTGGGATTTTTAAAGAAAACCATATATTACTTGAAGCGATCTGTGCACTTCCGTAGAACCACTAGTGTGTGAACTATTTTATATATTTTATAAACATTTTGATTTTGCGCATTAACTACTTAATATAAATTGGGTCAAGTTTTTTGTCATATTTTTTAAAACTAAATTACTGTGTAATTTTAGGACGGGTCATATTTAAATTGACATAAAAAACATAGAAAAATAGCACACACTAAGGGCGCATCAGGGATTCCCCTTTAGCTCCCCCATATTGACCCCACCTACTAAGTGATAAAGCTTAGGGGCAATATTTGGAACTTCCAGTTGAGCAAAGAAGAGTTAAGAGTTTCTAATGGTGAGGGTTCCTTGGTTCCTTTTCTAGTCCTT